>NW_027463983.1:0-98678 GCF_050947455.1 Rhinoderma darwinii
AAATGATCAAAAGCTTTTTCATATATTTTGATGTTTCTCACCTGCACTTGGTTCATTGGTGTTTAGCCAATTAGTGTGTATTTTAAAGTATATATAGTATGGGCGATATGTCCTTATTATTGATCTTGGATTTGTTGTTATATATATATATATATATATATATATATATATATATATATATATATATATATATATACAGTGAAGGAAATAAGTATTTGATCCCTTGCTGATTTTGTAAGTTTGCCCACTGTCAAAGACATGAACAGTCTGGAATTTTTAGGCTAGGTTAATCTTACCAGTGAGAGATAGATTATATTTAAAAAAAAACAGAAGATCACATGGTCAAAATTATATATATTTATTTGCATTTTGCACAGAGAAATAAGTATTTGATCCCCTACCAACCATTAAGAGTTCAGCCTCCTCCAGACAAGTTACACGCTCCAAATCAACTTGGTGCCTGCTTTAAAGACTGCTGTCTTAAATGGTCACCTGTATAAAAGGCTCCTGTCCACAGACTCAATTAATCAGTCTGACTCTAACCTTTACAACATGGGCAAGACCAAAGAGCTTTCTAAGGATGTCAGGGACAAGATCATAGACCTGCACAAGGCTGGAATGGGCTACAAAACCATAAGTAAGACGCTGGGTGAGAAGGAGACAACTGTTGGTGCAATAGTAAGAAAATGGAAGACATACAAAATGACTGTCAATCGACATCGATCTGGGGCTCCATGCAAAATCTCACCTCGTGGAGTATGCTTGATCCTGAGGAAGGTGAGAGCTCAGCCGTGTTTGGAGGAACAGAAATGCTACCTATGACCCAAAGAACACCGTCCGCACTGTCAAGCATGGAGGTGGAAACATTATGTTTTGGGGGTGTTTCTCTGCTAAGGGCACAGGACTACTTCAACGTATCAATGGGAGAATGAATGGAGCCATGTACCGTCAAATCCTGAGTGACAACCCCCTTCCCTCCACCAGGACATAAAAAATGGCTCGGGCTGGGTCTTCCAGCACGACAATGACCCAAAACATACAGCCAAGGCAACAAAGGAGTGGCTCAAAAAGAAGCACATTAAGGTCATGGAGTGGCCTAGCCAGTCTCCAGACCTTAATCCCATCGAAAACTTATGGAGGGAGCTGAAGATCCGAGTTGCCAAGCGACAGCCTCGAAATCTTAATGATTTACAGATGATCTGCAAAGAGGAGTGGGCCAAAATTCCATCTAATATGTGTGCAAACCTCATCATCAACTACTAAAAATGTCTGACTGCTGTGCTTGCCAACAAGGGTTTTGCCACCAAGTATTAAGTCTGGTTTGCCAAAGGGATCAAATACTTATTTCTCTGTGCACAATGCAAATAAATATATATAATTTTGACTATGTGATTTTCTTTTTTTTTTTTATATAATCTATCTCTCACTGGTAAAATTAACCTAGTCTAAAAATTCTAGACTGTTCATGTCTTTGACAGTGGGCAAACTTACAAAATCAGCAAGGGATCAAATACTTATTTCCTTCACTGTATATATATATATATATATATATATATATGCACATGTATATACATACACAGACACACACACATATATATATATATATATATATAAATATGTACGTATATATACACGTATATACATACATATATACAAACATATATATATATATATATATATATATATATATATATATATATATACTGTATATACATACATACATACATATATACACATATATACTAAGATTTAAAATTCAGGTAGTGGGGGATAAACACACATCTTGGGGCTCGTACACCTGAACTTTTAAAACCCAGAAAGGGTTTTAAAAGCCTCAGAAGTGAAGGAGCGCTGTGTGTTCTTTGGAGTGCAGATTTTGCTGGTTTGGTTTTCGGGTGCCATGTCGCATTTGCAGAGCCCCAGAGGTATCAAAGCAATGGAAACCCACCAGAAGTGACCGCATTTTGGAAACTACACGCCTCAAGGAATTCATTTATGGGTAATGTGACCATTTAGACCCCATAGTTTCTTCACAGAACTTATTTGAATTGGGCTGGGAATGAAAACAAAATTATTTTTTTCAAATAATATGTAGTTTTGGCTGAAAATTTCTTATTTTCACAAGAAACAAAATACCCCATTCTGTTGCGCAATTTGTTCTGAGTGCCGCAATGCCCCATTTGTTGTGATAAACTGCCGTTTGGGCCCATGGGAGGGCTCAGAAGGAAAGGACCAAAATTTGGCCTATTGGGGATTTTCTAGTGCGAAGTCATATATGCAGAAGCCCCTGAGGTACCAGTACAGTTGAAACCCACAAGAAGTAACCCCGTTTTAATAACTACACCCTTAAGGCATTCATCTAGAGGTGTAGTGAGCATTTTGACCAGAGACCTACATCCCATAAACTGTAATGTGGGTTCTCCCGGGTATGGCAATACCCTACATGTGGCTGTTATCAGCTGCCTGGACACACAGCAGGGCTCAGAGGGGAAAGACGAGGGGGGATAAGCTGTGCGGAGTGCATCAGGGTAAGTAAAATTGGGGTAAATGATAAACCAAGTGATGTATAATACATTTTAGAACTGACTTTCATACAGAGCTCTGGTTATTCGGGACACGTGTCACATTGATATATTGTGTCATCCCTTATCGCCCTCTTCTAGCAGACTTTGCACCTCTTTTGACTTTTTCCCTTCTTGCCAGTTTGGGGAACTTCTCCTGGAAAGTGTTGCCGCCTTGGTACGATGCGTGTGGCCCCGCTTCCAGAAGTACTGGGTGGCCCTCCTTCTTGGTCCCTAAAGATTAGGTTCTTGATAATCACCTCTTGAAATTCCAGGAAAGTTCCCGTCTGACCTGCACATCGATGTAGCATGTACGCATTGTACAATGCCATCTGTATGATGTGCCCGGCCAGCTTCTTATACCACACCGCATGGCGCTGTAGGGCTTCAGGATTTGATCTTACAAGTCCATCCTTCCCATGTACCTATTGTAGTCCAGGATGCAGTCTGGTTTGGGGGTGGCCTTTCCTTCATATAGCCTAAACCTGTAGGTATACCCGGATGCACTCTCGCACAGCTTATACATCTTCACGCCATACCTTCCCTCTTACCCGGCAGGTACTCGCGGAATTGAACCCTCCGTTTAAAATGTATCAGGGACTCATCAATAGAAATACACTTCTCGGGGGTGAATGCTTGGGAAAACCGGGCACTGGAACGGTCTAATAGGGGTCTCCGTTTAAACAAATGGTCAAAACTGGGGTCATCTCGGGGTGGGCACGGCTCATTATCAGTATAATGTAAGAATCTAAGTATTGCCTCATTTATTTCTTTTTTTAGGTTCCAGTTCAGTTCTGAAGTTGCTTTGAGGGGCCCATATATTAGAAACCCCTATCAAATACCCCATTTTAGAAACTAGACCCCTCAAAGTATTCACAACAGCATTTAGAAAGTTTATGAACCCCTTAGGTGTTTCACAGAAATTTAGAGCAAAGTAGAGGTGAAATTTACATTTCTTTTTTTGTCATAAAATCCTCTTTATACCATTTTTTTTATAACACAAAAGGATTTAATACGTATTGCCCAGATTCTGCAGTTTTGAGAAATATCCCACATGTGGCCCTAGTGTGGTAATGGACTGAAGCACCGGCCTCCGAAGCAAAGGAACACCTAGTGGATTTTGAGGCCTCTTTTTTATTAGGCACCATGTCCGGTTTGAAGAGGTCTTGTGGTGCCAAAATATTGGGAACCCCCCAAAAGTGACCCCAATTTGGAAACTAGACCCCTTAAGGAATCCATTGCTGTTTTCTTGGGGTGCATGCAGCTTTTTGATCAGTTTTTTAGGCTGGGTTCACACGTGGCGGAATTTCACTTAAATTCCGCTGCGGACACTCCGCAGCGTTAATCCACAGCGGAGCCGTTTCTCCATTGACTTCCACTTTAATTTAGCAGTGTTCGTTTAGACGATGCGTAAAATTCCGCTGCGGAGCATAGGCTGCGGAGCGGAATTTGGTGTCCGCAGCATGCTCTGTCTGTTGCGGAGCAGTGGCGGACTGGTTGCGGACTCATGGCGGAATTTCTCCATTGACTTCAATGGAGATTCTAATTTCCACAATGAAGTCCGCAGCTGTCATGCACATGTTATGTGTGCTGCGGATGCGTTTTGCTTTTTTAACTTGACATTTCTTCATTCTGGCTGGACCTATGTATTTCTAGGTCTACAGCCAGACTGAGGAAGTCAATGGGGCTCCCGTAATGACGGGAGCGTTGCTAGGAGACGTCAGTAAATAGTCACTGTCCAGGGTGCTGAAAGAGTTAAGCGATCGGCAGTAACTGTTTCTGCACCCGGGACAGTGACTACCGATCCCAATATACAGCTACCTGTAAAAAAAATTGAAGTTCATACTTACCGAGAACTCCCTGCTTCTATCTCCAGTCCGGCCTCCCAGGATGACGTTTCAGTCTAAGTGACGGCTGCAGCCAATCACAGGCCAATAACAGGCTGCAGCGGTCACATGGACTGCCGCGTCATCCAGGGAGGTCGGGCTGGATGCAGAAGGAGGGACGCGTCACCAAGACAACGGCCGGTAAGTCTGAATTTCTTTGACTTTCACAAGGGAAAGTGCTGTCCCTTCTCTCTATCCTGCACTGATAGGGAGAAGGGAAGTACTTTTACCGCAGTCCGCAGCAGCTAGTCCGCATCAATTTACTGCACATTTTGGGCAGATCCGCAGCAGAATCTGCAACGCAGATTCTGTGCGGCATTGATGCGGACAGTTGCAGAGGAAATCCGCCACGTGGGGGCATGCCCTTAATTCTATTTTTAGGTGGCGTGGTGACTAATAAACAGCAATTCTACTATTGTTTTTTTATTCTTTTTTTTTTACTGCGTGCACCGTGCGCTATAAATGACATATTCACTTTATTCTGCGGGGCGATACGATTACGGCGATACCAGATGTTTATAGTTTTTTTTTATGTCTTATGGAGTTTGCACAATAAAATACGTTTTGTAAACAATCATTCACTTTTCGTGTTACCTTATTCTAAGCGCCAGAACGTTTTTATTTTTCAATCAATAAAGCCGTGCGAGGACTTATTTTTTGCGTAAGGAACTCTAGTTTTTTGGGAGGTGAAGTGACCAAACAATTGTGATTGTGGTTCGGTTTATTATTATTTTCTTTTACGGCGTTCACCGTGCGGGATAAATAACGAAATAATTTTGTAGTTCAGGCCGTTACGGACGCGGCGATACCAATTATGTATAGTTTATTTGTTTGTTTATATATTTTTATTAATAATAAATGACTGATAAGGGAAAAGGGGGATTTTTACTTTTAATACTTTTATTTTCTTATTTTTACACATCTTTTTTTACTGTATTACTTTGTCCCACTAGGGGACTTGAGGGCAGGAGGCCCTGATCCCTATTCTAATACACTGCACTACATGCGTAGTGCAGTGTATTAGAACTGTCAGATACTCACTGACAGCAAGCATAGTGGGTCCTGACGTTGTCAGGACCCACTAGGCTTCCGTCTATGGCATAGCCGGACGCCATTGTTTGGTGTCCGGTTGCCATAGTCACCATCGCCGGCCGCTATCGCGTAGCAGGCCAGCGATGGCAGCTTAACCCCTAAAAAGCCGCGATCTCTATAGAACGCGGCGTTTAAGGGATTAATCAGCGGGGACACAGCGATCGGTATCCGCTGTAGGAGCTGTGACAGCTGCTGTACGAGACAGCAGCTGTCACAGCTCCTGTATGTGTCGGGAGGACGGCCGAAACAGCCGTTACTCCCGAGACGTACTATTAGGTCATGGAACGCGAACGATACAGCTGCCATGACCTAATAGTACGTCCAGGAGCGGGAAGGGTTTAAGACACGTCAGTCAAATTCAATATGTAATGTGATATGTAATGTATGTTACTTTTCCGTTTCGTTTAATGAAATAGCTCCACATAGAGAATGTAGTTTAGGATTATCATTATAGAGCAAGTCAAGTTTGGTTAATCTTAGCTTTTTAAAAAAAAAAAAATTCCCCAGGAGCAAGCTAGAAGAAGACGCCGAATGTGGGTGCACCCCCTATTATTGGAGCGGCCACAGAAGGGACTCTTCACTAACTTATATTGTGATTTACGGAGTTAAATTTTGTTTGTGTATCTATTCTAGAAAATGTTTTCCAATTTTAAAAACCAAACAATATAATTTTTACATTTCAGGTATCCAGACAAATTCATTTCGTTTTGTTGGTTACCCATTCATTGCTTTGATCGTTTGCTGTCGATCCTCCGTCCTTATCTGACCTATTCAAATACAGTGATGAGGAAGGCGATCTCTGCAGAGGAAAGGCTGCTCATCACCTTGCGGTGATTTTGTTTTTCAATTTGACCAATAATATTCAGGCTGAGCTCACATGGGACGGATACTCAGCACAAAAGCACGCAGTGTATCCGCCCTGTGCGCCGCTGGAAATTCTGTCCGAAAAGCCGCACCAAACTGTTTTATCCCATGTGATCGCCTTCTACAGGCTCTGTTTGGTTACAGCAGTCACATGGGATGAAACGTCATTCCAGGAGGCTGTGCTGCAGGGAGAAACACAGACTTCTGGGTAAGTATACAATTTTTTTTTGGTATTTCCAGAATTGCGTTTTTTGCATCAGAATCGCAGCATAGTGGTCGCCAAAAATGCAACAACTGTTATTTGTTGCGGGTATTACCTCCCCTTTGAGTTCAATGGGGAAACCCACAACAAATAAGCCGCATTTACGCAAATACAATTGACATGCTGCAGAATAAACTCTGCACCGCAGGTCAATTCCTGAGTGTTTTTTCCGCTCAGTATTTACGCAGAGTGTGGATGAAATTTGTTTGATCTCATCCACTTTGTTGCTACTGTATTTACTGCACAACCAATTCCATTGCGCGAAAAAACCCAGTATTTAGCAATGTGTCAACTGACCCTCAAAGCACAAGTGTGCAGCAGATAAACCTATACCTACATACAGTACCGGCCAATTTTTGCATCTTTATATCGATACACACCCGGTTCTCTTTGTGACAGGAGAATTTTCTAGATCTATCAAGCGAGGCACGAAGTCATCTGAATTAGAAGTAGGTTCCTTTATTTCTTGCCGGCAAGGAGACAACAAAACACACAACATATAGTTGTCAAGCAGTTGTCTGAGTTTCATCACACAAGCCCTGATTTATATACACATATTAGAGCGTATTGTGGCTCAGACTGGCTGAAGACAGTTTGTCGGTTTCCTGTCATATAGAAATATTTGTCCTGAAGTTGGCCATAGTTATGGCCTTTCCCTGGGAGTGCAAAACAAGTATAGTTACCAGGATAAGCAAATAACATGAGGTGGGATGTCTGGCTTCTGGATTGGCGAGAACAGGAGGGTCAACGTTTTACATTTTCCCTCTTTCGTAGTTGGTTTGTATGCTTTATTGTACGGTTTTATGATACATTGAAGTCCTTCCGGATCTTCCTCCTTACTTAAGGGAAAGGGGACTGTTCCTACTTGTGGCCTAGCTGTAGCGCAAGCTATACAACTCCCATTTTTGTAAGACTTTTGGCAGTATATCTAAGCCATTCTAGCCGTTCGTGTGGTTCATTTCGCTAGGGCCCATGAACTGCACATCCTAGCTCCATATGTGTTTATATGTATGGCTCAGATGTATTTGTCTGACCATGTTAACTCCTTAACGCCGAAGGACGGATATATCCGTCCTCAGTAGCTGCTAGTTCGCGCAGGAGGACGGATATATCCGTCCTGTGAAGGCGCGGGTACTGAGACTGTACCCACGCGATCAGCGGCAAGAGCCCGGCTGTTATACACAGCCTGGCTCCTGCTGCAACTGCCGGAATCGAAGCGCGCGCCGATTCCGGCAGTTTAACCCATTAAATGCCGCTGTCAATAGTGACAGCGGCATTTAATGTGTTTGACAGAGGGGGGAGCTCCCTCTGTCACCCGATCGGCGCCCCCGCAAACAAATCGCGGGTCGCCGTCGGGTTTCCATGACAGCCGGGGGTCTAACAAAGACCCCCAGGTCTGCCTTCAGCATCTGCCTGTTAGGCGATGTCGGAGGCATGACCTAACAGGTTGCCTGTCAGTTTTACACTGACAGGCAATAATGCTTTGGTATACTAAGTATACCAAAGCATTATATATGCGATCGGCACATCGCATAGTGAAGTCCCCTGGTGGGACTAAAAAAAAAAAATGTAAACAGTTAAATAAAGTTTGTGAAAAAAAAAAAATAATAATTACAGTCAAAGTCAAATAAAACTACTTTTTTGGCCCAAAAAGTGGTTTTATTCAGTAAAAGTGTCAAAACAAATCACACATACACATATATGGTATCCCCGCAATCGTAACAACTTGACCAATAAAATGAACACATTAATTAAACCGCCGGATGAACGGCGTCCAAAGAAAATGCAAAAAACAACGTCAAAATTCGCTCTTTTCTCCCATTCCCCCCATAAAAAATAAAATAAAAGTTAATCTATAAGTCCTATGTACCCCAAAATAGTACTAATGAAAACTACACATTGTCCCGCAAAAATCAAGCCCACATACGGCCACATCGACGGAAAAATAAAAACGTTACGGCTCTTGGAATGCGGCGATGCAAAAACAAGTAATTTTTTTCTAAAAGGGTTTTTATTGTGCAAACGTAGAAAAAACATATAAAACCTTTACATATTTGGTATCCCCGTACTCGTGCCGACCCATAGAATAAAGTTAACATGTTATTTATGCTGCATAGTAAACAGCGTAAATTTATAACGTGAAAATTAATGCTGGAATAGCTGCTTATTTTCAATTCTCTCCTAAAATAAAGTTAATAAAAGTTAATCAATATATTATAAGCATCTAAAAATGGTGCAATTACAAAATACAACTCGTCTCGCAAAAAACAAGCCCTTATACGGCTATGTAGACGGAATAAAAAAAGAGTTACAACTCTTGGAATGCGACCGTGAAAAAACAAAAAATAATCCTTGGTCATTAACGTACAAAATGGCCCGGTCATTAAGGGGTTAATTTGGATGCTTCTTCTTTATTTTGATTACACTTTGTTTTGATGGGGTCACAAAAATCAACTTGAAACATAGCTGTTCGTCCTATACTAAAGTTAAGGCTAACCACGCTCCATTTCCAGTGACCTGTAGTTCCAGAATTAAAGTTATCTGCGGGATCCCTATTCTTACTTGGATCATACCTTCCTCCCACCAATCCAAAAATTATAACCCCCAAGTATCATCATTCCTAGATCTGATCTCTTTGTCCGGGGAGGAGTAATTGGATTCTTCACCAGGTTTGAGACAAGCCTTCACTTTTGGAAGTCCTAGCGAGGTCTTAAAGTGTTATTCATCTGCGATTTGACGAGAAAAGGCACATTTCAGCTTAGAATGGCCGTTAACGTTTAAAGCTTTAGTCTATTTTTCTTTTTAATCGATTGTGAAACAAAACCTAAACAGCATAACAATAGGTCAACAGCACCACAGATTCCCAGACAGTCTCCAACAGTGGTACTAGCGAGGCCTTAAGCTGTGTAACTACTGCAATCTGATGAGAGAAGGCACAATCAGCTTAGAATGGCTATTCACATCTTTAGCCTTAGTCCATAGTCCTTTTTTAATCAATTGTGAAACAAAATCTAAACAACATAATAAAAAGTCAACCGCACCACGGATTCCCAGACAGTCTCCCACACTGGTACTAGCAAGGTCTTAAAGTGTTATTCATCTGCGATTTTACGAGAAAAGGCACATTTCAGCTTTTAATGGCCATTAACTTTTAAAGCTTTAGTCTATTTTTAATCGATTGTGAAACAAATTCTAAACAGCATAACAACAGACCAACAGCACCTCAGATTCCCAGACAGTCTCCCACACTAGTACTAGCAAGGACTTAAGCTGTGTAACTTCTGCAATCTGACAAGAGCAGGTACATTCAGCTTAGAATAGCAATTGACATTAAATGCTTTAATTCATAGTCCTTTTTAATCGATTGTGAAACAAACTCTAAACGACATAATAAAATGTCAACCGCACCACGTATTCCCAGACAGTCCCCCACACTGGTACTAGCGATGCCTTAAGCTATGTAACTTCTGCAATCTGATGAGAGGAGGCACATTTGGTTTAGAATGGCCATTGACATTAAATGCTTTAATCCATAGTCCTTTTTTAATCGATTGTGAAACAAAATCGAAACGACATAATAAAAAGTTAACCGCACCACAGATTCCCAGACAGTCTCCCACACTGGGACTAGCGAGGCATTAAGCTGTATAACTTTTGCGATCCGACGAGAGCAGGCACATTCAGCTTAGAATAGCCCTTGCCATTAAATGCTTTAATACATAGTCCTTTTTAATCGATTATAAAACAAATTATAAACAGCATAGGTCTACAGCACCACGGATTCCCAGACAGTCTCCCACACAGGCATTAGCGAAGCCTTAAGCTGTGCAACTTCTGCGATCTGACGAGAGCAGGCACATTCAGCTTAGAATGGCCATCGACTTTAATCCATAGTCCTTTTTAATCGATTGTGAAATGAAATCTAAACGACATAAAACATCAACCGCACCACGGATTCCCAGACAGTCTCCCACACTGGTACTAATGAGGTCCTAAAGTGTTAGGGTATGTGCACACACACTAATTACGTCCGTAATTGACGGACGTATTTCGGCCGCAAGTACCGGACCGAACGCACTGCAGGGAGCCGGCCTCCTAGCATCATACTTATGTACGATGCTAGGAGTCCCTGCCTCTCCGTGGAACTACTGTCCCGTACTGAAATCATGTTTTCAGTATGAGACAGTTGTCCTGCAGTGAGGCAGGGACTCCTAGCATCGTACATAACTATGATGCTAGGAGCCCGGCTCCCTGCAGTGTGTTCGGTCCACTACTTGCGGCCGAAATACGTCCGTCAATTACGGACGTAATTAGTGTGTGTGCACATACCCTTATTCATCTGCGATTTGACGAGAAAAGGCACATTTCAGCTTAGAATGGCCATTAACTTTTAAAGCTTTAGTCTATTTTTAATCGATTGTGAAACAAATTCTAAACAGCATAACAATAGGTCAACAGCACCACAGATTCCCAGACAGTCTCCCACACTGTTACTAGCGAGGCCTTAAACTGTGTAATTTCTGCGATCTGACGAGAGAAGGCACATTCAGCTTAGAATGGCCATTGACATTAAACACTTTAATCCATAGTTTTTTTTAATCGACTGTGAAACAAAATCTAAATGACATAATTACAAGGCAACCGCACCACGGATTCCCAGTCAGTCTCCCACACTAGCACTCGCGAGGCCTTAAAGGCAATGTGTTGCCAGAAAAACATGTTTTTTTTTTTAAATTAAACATTTAGTGTGTGGGTGATTAAACATTGTTCAAATTTTTTTTATTTTTTTCACGAGTCAGGAAATATTATAAATTGGATTCAATTGGATTCAAATTTATAGTATTTACCATTTCTGGTCACTAGATGGAGCCATTCCCAAAAATATGTGGTAAAGCAACCACATAGCTTTTCTGCTGCAAAATTGGGTAAAAAGCCCTCGCTCTAGTGAGCTCTCAGCATCCCCCCCTCCTTTATCCTGGCTAGTGCCGGGATAAACGAGGGGTTTGAACGGTGTAACCTCCTACACTGTGTGTCGCCATTTTTTGAGCTAACACACAGTGTAGTAGGTTTACATACAGTAGTAAACACACACAAACACGAACATACATTGAAATCTCTTACCTGCTCCTGCCGCCGCGGCTCCCTCCGGCCCGTCCGCTCCGTCTGCTGCCGCTGGTCCAAGTGCACAAGTCCGGAAGCCGCGACCGGAAGTAGTAATATTACTGTCCGGCCGCGACTTCCGGTCCACAGGAAAATGGCGCCGGACGGTGCCAATTTCAAATTGGACTGTGTGGGAGCGGCGCATGCGCAGTTCCCACACAGACGCCGTACACACAAGTGAATGGGACGGGAGCCGTTCGCAGTCCCTATGGGACTGTGGCTGCCGTATTCCATGTCTGTATGTGTCGTTAATCGACACACACAGAAATGGAACAAAAAATGGCAGCCCCCATAGGGAAGAAAAAGTGTAAAAATAAGAAAAAGTAAAACACAAACACACAAATAAATTTAAATGTTTTTAATAAAGCACTAACATCTTGAACATATGAAATTTTTTTGGGTGATGACACTGTTCCTTTAAGCTGTTTAACTTCTGCGATCTGACAAGAGCAGGCACATTCAGCTTAGAATAGCTATTGACATTAAATGGTTTAATCCATATTCCTTTTTAATCGATTGTGAAACAAAATCTAAACGACATAATAAAAAGCAATCCGCACCACGGATTCCCAGCCAGCCTCCCACACTGGTACTAGCGAGGCCTTAAGCAGTGTAATTTCTGCAATCTGACGAGAGCTGGCACATTCAGCTTAGAATGGCTATTGACATTAAATGCTTTAATCCATGGTCCTTTTTAATCTATTTTGAAACAAAATCTAAACGACATAATAAAAAGTCAACCGCACCACGGATTCCCAGACAGTCTCCAACACTGGTACTAGTAAAGGCTTTAGCTGTGTAACTTCTGCGATTTAACGAGAGCAGGAACATTCAGCTTAGAATGGCCATTGACATTAAATGCTTTAATCCATAGTCCTTTTTAATCGATTGTGAAACAAAATCTAAACGACATAAAAAGTCAACCGCACCACGGATTCCCAGACAGTCTCCCACACTGGTACTAGCGAGGTCTTAAAGTGTTATTCATCTGCGATTTGACGAGAAAAGGCACATTTCAGCTTAGAATGGCCATTAACTTTTAAAGCTTTAGTCTATTTTTATTTTTAATCGATTGTGAAACAAAATCTAAACGACATAATAAAAAGTCAAGTGCTCCACGGATTCCCAGATAGTCTCCCACACTGGTACTAGCGATGCCTTATGCTGTGTAACTTCTACAATCTGACGAGAGAAAGCACATTCAGCTTAGAATGGCCATCGACAGTAATGCTTTAATCCATAGTCCTTTTTAATCGATTGTGAAACAAAATCGAAACGACATAATTAAAGGCCAACAGCACCACGGATTCCCAGACAGTCTCCCACACTGGTACTAGCGAGGCCTTAAGCTGTGTAACTTCTGCGATCTGACGAGAGAAAGCACATACAGCTTAGAATGGACATTGACATTAAATGCTTTAATCCATAGTCCTTTTTAATCGATTGTGAAACAAAATCTAAACGACAATAAAAAGCCAACAGCACCACAGATTCCCAGACAGTCTCCCACACTGGTACTAGCGAGGCCTTAAAGTGTTATTCATCTGCGATTTGACGAGAAAAGGCACATTTCATCTTAGAATGGCCATTAACTTTTAACCCCTTCCTGACATTTGCCGTAAATGTACGTCATGGAAAGCATTGACTTCCCGAATCTTGACGTACATATACGCCGAATGTTTGGGACTGGCTCAGAAGCTGAACCGGTGCCATCATCACCGGATCTCAGCTGTATCTTACAGCTGACATCCGGCTGGGACTGAAATTAGCTTCGATCCCCGCCATTAACCCCTTAAGTGCAGCGCTCAAACGCGATCCCTGCACTTAAGGTGTTTGCAGCTCATCGGAACCCCAGTAATGAAATTGCCGGGGTTCCGGTGGCTGCAATGGCAACCGGAGGCCTAATACTGGCCTCCCGGTCTGCTTAGCACCGAAGCCGGTCAAGATCCGCCCGGCGGCGGAGCCTGATCGGCTTCCGTAGCTGCCGGGTCAGGAGCTGATCCGGCGTCATCAGCGGTGGAAGTCAGCTGTAATGTACAGCTGACATCCACCTGCAACGGCAGGAACCAGAGCTATCTCCCCTCCGATCCCTGCCATTAACCCCTTCGATGCAGCAATCGAAAGCAATTGCTTCATCGTATCGGTTACTAGCAGATCGCCAGCCCTGACAGGCAATCAGGACTGGCGACTGCTGTTATGGCAACAGGAGACACAATGGTCTCCTGCTCTGTGATTACGGAAGCCGATTTAGGCCCCGCCGGGAGGCGAAGCCTAATCGGCTTGCTGTCAGTGAATGACTGACAGATCTAATACATTGCACTACATAGGTAGTGCAATGCATTAGAATAAAAAAAAATCTGACCGTTGGACCTTCAAGTC
Source organism: Rhinoderma darwinii (assembly GCF_050947455.1). Lineage (NCBI taxonomy): Eukaryota > Metazoa > Chordata > Amphibia > Anura > Rhinodermatidae > Rhinoderma > Rhinoderma darwinii. The sequence continues at coordinate 14,205 of NW_027463983.1, forward strand.
CCCTAGTGGGACTTGAGAAAAAGTGTAAAAAAGGTATAAAAAAGTGTAAAAAAAAGTGCAAATAATAAAAGTTTGAAAACAATAAAAGTTTCAAGTAATCAAATAAAACACAATCCCCTTTTACTCTTATCAAGTCCTTTATTATTGAAAAATAATAATAAACCATATGTATTTGGTATCGCCGCGACCGTAACGACCTGAGGTATCAAAATATTATATTATTTATTGCACGCGGTGAACAGCGTAAGAAAAAACGTAAAAAACGTTACCAGAGTTTCTGTTTTTTAGTCACTTTGCCCTACAAATGTTAGAATAAAAAGTGATCAAAAAGTTGCACGTATCCAAAAATGGTACCTATAAAAACTATAGCTCGTCCCGCAAAAAACAAGCCCTCATACACCTCCGTCGACAAAAAAATTAAAAAGTTATGGTTCTCACAACTTGGCGACAGAAAAAATACATTATTTTTACAAAAGTAATTTTATTGTGCAAAAAGTTGTAAAACATAAAAAAGTCCTATAAAATAGGTATCGCCAGAATCGTACTGACCCGCAGAATAAAGTTAACATGTAATTTATAACGCATGGTGAACGCTGTATAAAAAAAACGAAAAAAGCTGTGCCAGAATTGCGTTTTTTTGTTTACCTGGCATCCCAAAAAATAGGATAAAAGGTGATCAAAAAGTTGCATGTACCCCAAAATGGTACCAATAATAACTACAGCTCGTCCCGCAACAAACCAGCCCTCATACCGCTACGTCTATGAAAAATAAAATTTGTTATGGCTCCAATAAGTCAGGAAATAAAAAAATATGCAGTTGTGCCCGAGGGGAACATTTCTTCTGTTTGAAGAGGCGATTTATCAAGGACCTAAAATTAGGGAACCAGGAAAGGGAGGGCCCAAACATATCCGCTGGAAGCGACGGTGCCCGTATTATACCAGGACAACACTTCCTAGCAAAATTCCCCAAACTACAAAGGCGCGGAGTGTGGATCAAAAGGGGGATAATAAAGGACGCCATATATCAGTGCGACACCGGCCTGTGCAGAAATGATTGTGTCACAGCGTAACACACATCTATGGATCATTTTATTGGTTTTTTTTACCCCATTATTATACCACCTGACTATGCCCCTTATATACTCCGCCCGGCTTACATATGCCCTACATTATAAACGGAAACACCAGTAAGACTCCAAACAAAACTACTACCAAGCAAAATCCACGCTCCAAAATACAAATGGCGTTTCCTCCCATCTGAACCCTACAGCGTCCCCAAACAGCAATTTCCTCCCACATATATGGCACCGTCATACCCGGGAGAACCCTTTTAGCAATTTTTGGGGTGTGTGTCTTCAGTGGCATAAGCTGGGCACGACATATTTGCCACTGAATGGCATATCTAGGGAAAAATATAAATTTTGAATTTGCACCATCCACAGCGCATTCATATATGGAAAAGACCTGTGGGGTGAAAATGCACACTACACCCCTTAATAAATGCCTTGAGGGGTGCAGTTTCCATAATGGGGTCACTTCCCAGGGGTTTATTTTTATTATTTCACATCTGAGCCTCTGCATTTGTAAACCAATACTTTGTAAATCGCCAAATTAGGCCTCAATTTTACATGGTACGCTTTCACTCCTGAGCCTGGTCGACTGTCCGGACAAGAGATTAGGGCCACATGTAGGGTGTTTCTAAAACCAGGAAACCCAGCATAATAATTAGAGAGCTGTCTTGTTATGGTGGCACAAGCTGGGCACCACATATTGTCCACATATCTGTGGAAAAAAATCCCATTTTCACTCTGCAACATCGAGTTCACACTAATTTCTACAAAACACCTGCAGGGTTAACATGCTCACTACACCCCTAGGTAAATGCATTGAGGGGTGTAGTTTCCAAAATGGGGTCACTTCTGGGGGGTTTCCACTGTTTTGGGCCCACAGGCGCCCAGAAACCAATCCAGCAACATCTGCACTCCAAATGGCGGTCCTTCCCTTCTGAGCCCTGCCGTGTGCCCAAACAGCAGTTTATGACCACATATGGGGTATTGCTGTACTCGGGAGAAATTGCTTTACAAATGTTGGGTTCTTTTTTTTCCTTTATTTGTTGCGAAAATGAAAAAATTTGCGCTAAAGCTACGTCTTATTGAAGAAAAAGGATTGTTTTTATTTTCACTGCCCAACTCTAATAAATTCTATGAAACATCTGTGGGGTCAAAATGCTCACTACACCCCTAGATGAATTCCTCAAGAGGTGTAGTTTCCTAAATGGTGTAACTTTTGGGTGTTTTCATTGTTTTTTCCCCTCAGGGGCTTTGCAAATGTGACATGGCCGCCGCAAACCATTCCTGCTCAATGTGATCTCCAAAGCCAAATAGCGCTCTTTCCCTTCTAAGTCAAGCCGTGTCTCCAAACAGCCGTTTATTACCACATGTGGGGCATTGTTTTACTCGGGAGAAATTGCTTTACAAATTTTGTGGTGCTTTTTCTCCTTCAGTCCTTGTGGAAATGAGTAAAAATAAGCTAAACCTACATTTTCTTTGAAAAAATGTTGATTTTTATTTTCAGGGCCTACTTCCAATAATTTCTGCAAAAAAACTGTGGTGTCAAATCGCTCACTATACCCCTAGATAATTTCCTCAATGGGTGTAGTCTCTAAAATGGGGTCACTTGTGGGGGGTTTCCACTGTTTTGTCTCCTCAGGGACTTCGTAAATGTGACATGGCCTCCGCAAACCATTCCTGCTAAATGTGAACTCCAAAAGCCAAATGGCACTCCATCCCTTCGAAGCCCTGCCGTGTGTCCAAACAGCCGTTTAATACCACATGTGGGGTATTGTTTTACTCGGGAGAGATTAGTTTACAAGTTTTACGGTACTTTTTCTCCTTCAGTCCTTGTGGAAATGAGAAAAAATTAGCTAAACCTACATTTTCTTTGAAAAAATTTAGATTGTCATTTTCAGTGCCTATTTCCAATAATTTATGCAAAAAACCTGTTGGGTCAAAACGCTCACTATACCCCTAGATAATTTCCTCAATGGGTGTAGTTTCCAAAATGGGGTCACTTGTGGGGGGTTTCCACTGTTTTGTCCCCTCAGGGGCTTTGTAAATGTGACATGGCCTCCGCAAACCATTCCTGCTAAACTTGAGCTCCAAAAGCCAAATAGCGCTCTTTCTCTTCTCAGCCCTGCCGTGTCTCCAAACAACCGTTTATTACCACATGTGGGGTATTGTTTCACTCGGGAGAAATTGCTTTACCAATTTTCATGGTGCTTTTTCTCCTTTAGTCCTTGTGGAAATGAGAAAAAATATCGCTAAACCTAAATTTTCTTTGAAAAAATGTCGATTTTAATTTTCACGTCCTACTTCCAATAATTTCTGTAAAAAACCTGTGCGGTCAAAATGCTCACTGTACCCCTAGATAATTTCCTTGAGGTGTGTAGTTTTCCAGATGGGGTCACTTTTGGGGGATTTTGACTGTTTTGGCACCGCAAGAGCCCTTCAAACCCGACATGGTGCCTAAAATTTATTCTAACAAAAATAAGGCCCCAAAATCCACTAGGTGTTCCTTTGCTTCTGAGGCCGGTGTTTCAGTCCAGTATTACGCTACGGCCACATGTGGGATATTTCCTAAAACTGCAGAAACTGGGCAACAAATATTGAGTTGCATTTCTCTGGTAAAACCTTCTGTGTTATAAAAAAAATTGTACTAAATATTTATTTCTGCAAAAAAATATGAAATTTGTAAATTTCACCTCTACTTTGCTTTAATTCCTGTGACATGTGTAAAGGGTTAAGACATTTTATAAATGCTGTTTTGAATACTTTGAGGGGTGAAGTTTTTAAAATGGGGTGACTTTTTGGGGGTTTCTAATATATAAGGCCCTCAGAGCCACTTCACAACTGAACTGGTCCCTGTAAAAATGGCCTTTTAACATTTTCTTGAAAATGTGAGAAATTGCTGCTAAAGTTCTAAGCCTTGTGATGTCATAGAAAAATAAAAGGATGTTCAAAAAACAATGCCAATCTAAAGTAGACATATGGGTGATGTTAATTAGCAACAATTTTGTGTGTTATAAGCAGATACATTTAAATTGAGAAAAATGCTAATTTGCGCAATTTTTCGCTAAATTTTGGTGTTTTTCACAATTAAATACTGAACATATCGAGCAAATTTTGCCAGTAGCTTAAAGTCCAATGTGTCACGAGAAAACAATCTCAGAATTGTTTGGATAGGTGAAAGCATTCCGGAGTTATTACCACATAAAGTGACACATGTCAGATTTGAAAAATGAGGCTCGGTCAGGAAGGTCAAAAGTGGCTAAAGAGGGAAGGGGTTAAAGCTTTAGTCTATTTTTATTTTTAATCGATTTTGAAACAAAATCTAAACGACATAATAAAAAGTCAACCACACCACGGATTCCCAGACAGTTGCCCACACTGGTACTAGCGAGGCCTTAAGCTGTGTAACTACTGCGATCTGACGAGAGCAGGCACATTCAGCTTAGAATGGCCATTGACATAAAATGCTTTAATCCATAGTCCTTTTTAATCGATTGTGAAACAAAATCTAAACGACATAATAAAAAGTCAACTGCACCACGGATTCTTAGACAGCCTCCGACACTGGTACTAGCGAGGATTTAAGCTGTGTAACTTCTGCGATCTGATGAGAGCAGGCACATTCAGCTTAGAATGGCCATTGACATTAAATGTTTTAATCCATAGTCCCTTTTAATCGATTGTGAAACAAAATCTAAACGACATAATAAAAAGTCAACCGCACCACGGATTCGCAGACAGTCTCCCACACTGGTACTAGCGAGGTCTTAAAGTGTTATTCATCTGCGATTTGACGAGAAAATGCACATTTCAGCTTAGAATGGCCATTAACTTTTAAAGCTTTAGTCTATTTTAAATCGATTGTGAAACAAATTCTAAACAGCATAACAATAGGTCAACAGCACCATGGATTCCCAGACAGTCTTCTACACTGGTACCAGCGAGGCCTTTAAATTTGTAACTTCTGCGATCTGACGAGAGCAGGCACATTCAGCTTAGAATGGCCATTGACATTAAATGCTTTAATCCATAGTCCTTTTTAATCGATTGTGAAACAAAATCTAAACGACATAATAATTAGTCAACCGCACCACGGATTCCCAGACAGTCTCCCACACTGGTACTAGCGAAGTCTTAAAGAGTTATTCATTTGCGATTTGACGAGAAAAGGCACATTTCAGCTTAGAAAGGCCATTAACTTTTAAAGCTATAGTCTATTTTTATTTTTAATCGATTGTGAAACAAAATCTAAACGACATAATAAAAAGTCGCCCACACTAGTACTAGCGAGGCCTTAAGCTATGTAACTTCTGCGATCTGACGAGAGCAGGCACATTTAGCTTAGAATGGCCATTGAAATTAAATGCTTTAATCCATAGTCCTTTTTAATCGATTGTGAAACAAAATCTAAACGACATAATAAAAAGTCAACCGCACCACGGTTTCCCAGACAGTCGCCCACACTGCTACTAGCGAGGTCTTAAAGTGTTATTCATCTGCGATTTGACGAGAAAATGCACATTTCAGCTTAGAATGGCCATTAACTTTTAAAGCTTTAGTCTATTTTAAATCTATTGTGAAACAAAATCGAAACGTCATAATAAAAAGTCAACCGCACCTCAGATTCCCCGACAGTCTCCCACAACGGGACTAGTGAGGCCTTAAGCTGTTTAACGTCTGCGATCTGAAGAGAGCAGGCAAATTCAGCTTAGAATGGCCATTGACATTAAACACTTTAATCCATAGTCCTTTTTAATCGATTGTGAAATAAAATCTAAACTACATAAAAAGTCAACCGCACCACAGATTCCCAGACAGTCTCCCACACTGGTACTAGCGATGTCTTAAAGTGTTATTCATCTGCGATTTAATGAGAAAAGGCACATTTCAACTTAGAATGGCTATTAACTTTGAAAGCTTTACTCTATTTTTATTTTTAATCGGTGTGAAACAAAATCTAAACAACATAATAAAAAGTCAACCGCACCACGGATTCCAAGACAGTCGCTCACACCGGTACTAGCGAGGCCTTAAGTTGTGTAGCTTCTGCGATCTGACGAGAGCAGGCTTAGAATGGCCATTGTCATTAACCCCTTAAGGAGGCAGCCTAGTTTTGGCCTTAAGGCTCAGAGACCATTTTTAAAATCTGACATATTTCACTTTATGTGGTAATAACGTCGGAATGCTTAAACCTACCCAAGCTATTCTGAGATTGTTTTCTTGTGACACATTGGGCTTCATGTTCGTGGTAAAATTTGGTCGATATATTCAGTGTTTATTGGTGAAAAAGTGCAAAATTTAGAGAAAATTTTGAAAAAATAGAATTTTTCAAAATTTAAATGCATCTGCTTGTAAAACCACCCAAAATAGTTACTAGTTCACATTTCCCATATGTCTACTTTAGATTGGCATAGTTTTTTGAACATTCTTTTATTTTTCTTGGACGTTACAAGGCTTAGAACATAAACAGCAATTTCTCATATTTTTAAGAAAATTTCAAAAGCCTTTTTTTTAAGGTACCTCTTGAGTTCTGAAGTGGCTTTGAGGGGCCTATGTATTAGAAACCCTGATAAAACACCCCATTTTAAAAACTAGACCCCTCAAAGTATTCAAAACAGTATTTAGAAAGTTTTTTAACCCTTCAGGCATTTTACAGGAATTAAAGCAAAGTGGAGGTGAAATTTGCACATTTCATTTTTCTTGCTGAATTTCAATATTATTCAAATTTTTTTCTGTAATACGGAAGGTTTTACCAGAGAAACACTACTAAATATGTATTGTCCAGATTCTGCAGTTTTTAGAAATGTCCCACACGTGTCTCTAGTGCACTCGTGGAATAAAACACAAGCCCCAGAACCAAAGAAGCACCTAGTGGATTTTGAGTCCTCTTTTTTATTAGAATATATTTTAGGCAGCATGCCAGGTTTGAAGAGGTGTTGAGGTGCCAAAACAGTAGGAATCCCCCAATAGTGACCCCATTTTGGAAACTACACCCCGCAAGGAATTAATTTATGGTTGTTGTTGCAATTTTGACCGCACAGTTTTTTCACAGCACGTATTTGAATTGGTGTAAAGAATCTGCCAGGCACAGCTTCGGGGTTAACTCCCATAGGTAATCAGTCTACACCTGAATCTACGTCTCTGAGACTGACTCCATCTTCCACCACTCAGGATGGCAGGCTTAGGAGTGGGAGAGCCTATCGCAGCCTGGCCAGACGGAGCTAGCTCCCGCCCTCTGTCTATTTATACCTGCCTTTCCTGTTCCTCCCTTGCTTGTGATTCTTTCCGTGTGGTTTCCTGGCCCAGCTACAGCTCCTAACTATTTTATCCTGCTCCATACTGACCCTGGCTTACTGACTACTCTCCTGCTCTGCGTTTGGTACCTCGTGCTCTCCTGGTATGACTTGGCTCGTTCACCACTCTGTTGCTCACGGTGTTGCCGTGGGCAACTGCCCTTTTCCCTTTGCTTTGTATTCCCTTGTATGTTTGCCTCGTGCACTTACTGAGCGTAGGGACCGCCGCCCAGTTGTACCCCGTCGCCTAGGGTGGGTCGGTGCAAGTAGGCAGGGACAGAGTGGCGGGTAGATTAGGGCTCACTTGTTCGTTTCCCTACCCCCGCCGTTACAATTGGGCTGTGAAATGAAAAAAATTTCATTTTTTCCAATAAAATTTCATTTGTGATCAAAATTTCTTATTTTCACAGGGAACAAAATACCCCATTTTGTTGCCCAATTTGTGCTTAGTGTGGCAATACCCCATTTGTGGTGATAAACTGCCGTTTGGGCCAATGGGAGGGCTCAGAAGGAAAGGAGCGCTATGTGTTTGTTGGAGTCCAGATTTTGCTGGATTGGTTTTCGGGTGCCATGTCGCATTTGCAGAGCCTCAGAGGTATCAAAGCAATGGAAACCCAACAGAAGTGACCCCATTTTGAAAACTACACCCCTCAAGGAATTCATATATGGGTAATGTGACCATTTAGACCCCATAGTTGCCTCACAGAACTTATTTAAATTAGGCTGGGAATTAAAAAAATATATATTTTTTCCAATAATATGTAATTTTAGCTCAAAAATTCTTATTTTCACAAGAAATAAAATACTCCATTTTGTTGCCCAATTTGTCCTGAGTGCGGCAATACCCCATTTGTGGTGATAAACTTCCGTTTGGGCCCATGGGAGGGCTCAGAAGGAAAGGACCACCATTTGGCCTACTGGGGATTTTCTAGTGTGAAGTCATATATGCAGAAGCCCCTGAGGTACCAGTACAGTTGAAACCCGCAAGAAGTGACCCCGTTTTAAAAACTACACCCTTAAGGCAATCATCTAGAGGTGTAGTGAGCATTTTGACCGGAGACCTACACCCCATAAACTGTAATGTGGGTTCTCCCGGGTATGGCAATACCCTCAATGTGGCTGTTATCAGCTGCCTGTGCACTCAGCAGGGCCCAGACGGGAAAGACAAGGGGGGATAAGCTGAGCAGAGTGCATCAGGGTAAGTAAAATTGGGGTAAATTATAAACCAAGGGATGTATGATAAATTTTAAAACACTCTTTCATACAGAGCTCTGGTTTTTCGGGACACATGTCACATTGATATATTGTGTCCTCCCTTATCCCACTCTTATAGCAGACTTTGCACCTCTTTTGACTTTTTCCCTTCTTGCCAGTTTGGGGAACTTCTCCTGAATTTTTAGAATGGCCATTGACATTAATTGCTTAAATCCATAGTACTTTTTAATCGATTGTGAAACAAAATCTAAACGACATAATAAAAAGACAACCGCTCCATGGATTCCCAGACAGTCGCCCACACTGGTACTAGCGAGGACTTAAACTGTGTAATTTCTGCAATCTGACGAGAGAAGGCACATTCAGTTTAGAATGGCCATTAACTTTTAAAGCTTTAGTCTATTTTTATATTTAATCGATTGTGAAACAAATTCTAAACGACATAATAAAAAGTCAACCAGCCCACGGTTTCCTAGAATGTCTCCCACACTAGTACTAGCAAGGCCTGAAGCTGTGTAATTTCTGTGATCTGACAAGAGCAAGCACATTCAGCAGATAATGGCCATTGACATTAAAATGCTTTAATCCATAGTCCTTTTTAAACGATTGTGAAACAAAATCTAAACGACATAATAAAAGGTCTCCCACCCTGGTACTAGCGAGGCCTTAAGCTGTGTAACTTCTGCGATCTGACGAGAGCAGGCACATTCAGCTTAGAGTGGATATTGACATTAAATGCTTTAATCCATAGTCCTTTTTAATCGATTGTGAAAAAAAATCTAAACAATAATAAAAAGGCAAGCGCACCACGGACTCCCAGACAGTCTCCCACACTAGTACTAGCGAGGCCTTAAGTTGTGTAACTTCTACGATCTGACGAGAGCAGGTACATTCAGCATAGAATGGCCATTGACATTAAATACTTTAATCCATAGTCCTTTTTAATCGATTGTGAAACAAAATCTAAACGACATAATAAAAAGTCAACCGCACCACGGATTCACAGATAGTCTCCCACACTAGTACTAGCGAGGCCTTAAACTGAGTAACTTCTGCGATCTGACGAGAGCAGGCACATTCAGCTTAGAATGGCCTTTGACATTAAATGCTTTAATCCATAGTCCTTTTTAATCTATTGTGAAACAAAATCTAAACGACATACTATAAAGTCAACCGCACCACGCATTCCCAGACAGTCTCCCACACTGGTACTACTGAGGGCTTAAGCTGTGTAACTTCTACGATCTGACGAGAGCAGGCACATTCAGCTTAGAATGGCAATTGACATTAATTATTTTAATCCATAGTCCTTTTTAATTGATTGTGAAGCAAAATCTAAACAACATAATAAACAGTCAACCACACCACGGATTCCCAGACAGTCTCTCACACTGCTACTAGCAAGGCCTTAAGCTGTGTAACTTCTGCGATCTGACGTGAGTAGGCACATTCAGCTTAGAATGGCCATTGACATTAAATGCTTTAATCCATAGTCATTTTTAATCGATTGTGAAACAAAATCTAAACGAAATAATAAAAAATCAACTGCACCACTGATTCCCAAACAGTCCCCCACACTGGTACTAGCGAGCCCTTAAGCTGTGCGACTTCTGCGATCTGTCGAGAGCAGGCACATTCAGCTTAGAATAGCCATTGACAGTAAATGCTCTAATTTCATAGTCCTTTTTAATTGATTGTGAAACAAAATCTAAACGACATAATAAAAAGTCAACCGCACCACGGATTCCCAGATAGTCTCCCACACTGGTGCTAGCGAGACCTTAAGCTGTGTAGCTTCTGCGATCTGACGAGAGCAGGCACATTCAGCTTAGAATGTCCATTGACTTTAAATTCTTTAATCCATAGTCCTTTTTAATCGACTGTGAAACAAAATCTAAACTACATAATAAAAAATCAACCGCACCACGGAATCCCAGACAGTCTCCCACAGCGGTACTAGAGAGGCCTTAAGCTGTGTAACTTCTGCAAACTGACGAGAGCATGCACATTCAGCTTAGAATGGCCATTGACATTAAATGTTTTAATCCATAGTCATTTTTAATCGATTGTGAAACAAAATCTAAACGACATAATGAAAAGTCAACCACACCACGGATTCCCAGACAGTCTCCCACACTGGTACTAGCGAGGCCTTAAGCGGTGTAACTTCTGCGATCTGACGAGAGCAGGCACATTCAGCTTAGAATGGCCATTGACTTTATATGCCTTAATCCATAGTCCTTTATAATGGATTGTGAAAAAAAATCGAAACGACATAATAAAAAGGCAACCGCACCACGGACTCCTAGACAGTCTCCCACACTGGTACTAGCGAGGCCTTAAGCTGTGTAACTTCTGCGATCTGACGAGAGCAGGCACATTCAGCTTAGAATGGCCATTGACATTATATGCTTTAATCCATAGTCCTTTTTAATCGATTGTGAAAAAAAATCGAAACAACATAATAAAAAGGCAACCACACCACGGACTCCTAGACAGTCTCCCACACTGGTACTAGCGAGGCCTTAGAATGACATTAAATGTTTTAATCCATAGTCATTTTTAATCGATTGTGAAACAAAATCTAAACGACATAATAAAAAAGCAACCGCACCACGGATTCCCAGATAGTCTCCCACACTAGTACTAGCGAGGCCTTAAACTGAGTAACTTCTGCGATCTGACGAGAGCAGGCACATTCAGCTTAGAATTGCCTTTGACATTAAATGCTTTAATCCATAGTCCTTTTTAATCTATTGTGAAACAAAATCTAAACGACAAAGTCAACCGCACCACGCATTCCCAGACAGTCTCCCACACTGGTACTAGCAAAGACTTAAGCTGTGTAACTGCTGCGATCTGACGAGAGCAGGTACATTCAGCTAAGAATGGCCATTGACATTAAACTCTTTAATACATAGTCCTTTTTAATCGATTATGAAACAAAATCTAAACAACATAATAAAAAGGCAACCGCTCCACGGATTCCTAGACAGTCTCCCTCACTGGTACTAGCGAGGTCTTCAGCTGTGTAACTTCTGCGATCTGACGAGACAAGGCACATTCAGCTTAGAACGACCATTGACATTAAATGATTTAATCCATAGTCCTTTTTAAACGATTGTGAAACTAAATCTAAACGACATAATAAAAGGACAACTGCACCACGGATTCCCAGACAGTCTCCCACACTGGTACCAGCGAGGCCTTAAGCTGTGTAACTTCTGCGATATGACGAGAGCAGGCACATTCAGATTAGAATGGATATTGACATTAAATACTTTAATCCATAGTCCATTTTAATCGATTGTGAAACAAAATCTAAACGACATAATAAAATGTCAACCACACCACGGATTCCCAGACAGTCTCCCACACTGGTACTAGCGACGCCTTAAGCAGTGTAACTTCTGCGACCTGACGGGAGCAAGCACATTCAGCTTAGAATAGCCATAGGCACTAAATGCTTTAATCCATAGTCCTTTTTAAACAATTGTGAAACAAAATCTAAACAACATAATAAAAAGTCAACCGCACCACGGATTCCCAGACAGTGTCCCACACTGGTACTAGCGAGGTCTTAACTGTGTAACTTCTGCAATCTGACGAGAGCAGGCACATTAATCTTAGAATGACCATTGACATTAAATGTATTAATCCATAGTCCTTTTTAATCGATTGTGAAACAAAATCTAAACGACATAATAAAAATAAAAGTGCACCACGGATTCCCAGACAGTCTCTCACACCGGTACTAGCGAGGCCTTAAACTGTGTAACTTCTCTGATCTGACGAGAGCAGGCACATTCAGCTTAGAATGTCCATTGATGTTAAATGTTTTAATCCATAGTCCTTTTTAATCGATTGTGAAACAAAATCTAAACGACATAATAAAAAGGCAAGCTCACCACTGATTCCCAGACAGTCTCCCACACTGGTACTAGCGAGGCCTTAAGCTGTGTAACTACTGCGATCTGACAAGAGCAGACACATTCAGCTAAGAACGGCCATTGACATAAATTGTTTTAATCCATAGTTTTTTTTAATCGATTGTGAAACAAAATCTAAACGACATAATAAAAATTCAACCGCACCACGATTTCCCAGATAGTCTCCCACACTGGTACTAGCGAGCCCTTAAGCTGCATAACTTCTGCGATCTGACAAGAGCAGGCATATTCAGCTTAGAATGGATATTGACAGTAAACGTTTTAATCAATAATCCCTTTGAATTGATTGTGAAACAAAATCTAAACGACATAATAAAATGTCAAACACACCACGGATTCCCAGACAGTCTCCCACACTGGTACTAGCGAGATCTTAAGCTGTGTAACTTCTGCGATCTGACGAGAGCAGGCACTTTCAGCTTAGAATGTCCATTGATGTTAAATGTTTTAATCCATAGTCCTTTTTAATCGATTGTGAAACAAAATCTAAACGACATAATAAAAAGGCAAGCTCACCACTGATTCCCAGACAGCCTCCCACACTGGTACTAGCAAGGACTTAAGCTGAGTAACTTCTGCGATCTGACGAGAGTAGGCACATAAAGCTTAGAATGGCGATCGACATTAAACTCTTTAATCCTTAATCCTTTTTAATCGATTGTGAAACAAAATCTAAACAACATAATAAAAAGGCAACAGCACCAACGATTCCCAGACAGTCTCCCACACTGGTACTAGCGAGTCCTTAAGCTGTGTAACTTCTGCGATCTGACGAGAGCAGAACTTCCAGCTTAGAATGGCCATTGATATTAAATGCTTTAATCCATAGTCCTTTTTAATCGATTGTGAAACAAATTCTAAACGACATAATAAAAAGTCAACCGCACCACGATTTCCCAGATAGTCTCCCACACTGGTACTAGCGAGCCCTTAAGCTGCATAACTTCTGCAATCTGACAAGAGCAGGCATATTCAGCTTAGAATGGATATTGACAGTAAACACTTTAATCCATAGTCCTTTTTAATCGATTGTGAAACAAAATCTAAACGACATAATAAAAAGTCAACCACACCACGTGTTCCCGAACAGTCAACCACACCACTGATTCCCAGACAGTCTCCCACACTGGTACCAGCAAGGACTTAAGCTGTGTAACTTCTGCGATCTGATGAGAGTAGGCACTTTCAGCTTAGAATGGCCATTGACATTAAGCACTTTAATCCATAGTCCTTTTTAATCGATTGTGAAACAAAATCTAAACGACATAATAAAAAGGCAACCACACCACAGATTCCCAGATATTCTTCCACACTGGTACTAGTGAGACCTTAAGCTGTGTAACTGCTGCGATCTGGCAAGAGCAGGCACATTCAGCTAAGAATGGCCATTCACTTTAAATGCTTTAATCCATAGTCCTTTTTAAACGATTGTGAAACAAAATCTAAAACGATATAATAAAAGGTCAACCGCACCACGGCTTCTCAGACAGTCTCCCACACTAGTACTAGCGAGGCCTTAAGCTGTGTAACTTCTGCCATCTGACGAGAGCAGGCACATTCAGCATAGAATGGCCATTGCCATTAATTACTTTAATCCATAGTCCTTTTTAATCGATAGTGAAACAAAATCTAAAAGACATAATAAAAAGGCAACCACACCACGGATTCCCAGACAGTCTCCCACACTGCTACTAGCGAGGCCTAAAGCTGTGTAACTTCTGCGATTTGACTAGAGCAGGCACATTCAGCTTAGAACGGCCATTTCCATTAAATGTGTTAATCCATAGTCCTTTTTAATCTATATTGAAGCAAAATCTAAACAACATAATAAAAAGGGCACCGCACCACGGATTCCTAGACAGTCTCCCACACTGGTACTAGCGAGGCATTAAGCTGTGTAACTTCTGCGATCTGACGAGAGCAGGCACATTAAGCTTAGAATGGCCATTGACGTTAAATGCTTTAATCCATAGTCCTTTTTAATCGATTGTGAAACAAAATCTAAACGACATAATAAAAAAGCAACCGCACCACGGATTCCTAGACAGTCTCCCACACTGGTACTAGCGAGGCCTTAAGCTGTGTAACTTCTGCGATCTGATGAGAGGAGGCACGTTCAGCTTAGAATGGCCATTGACTTTGTATGCTATAATTCATAGTCCTTTTTAATCGATTGTGAGACAAAATCTAAACGACATAATAAAAAGTCAAGCGCACCACGGATTCCCAGAGAGTCCCCCACACTGCTACTAGCGAGGTCTTTAGCTGTGTAACTTCTGCGATCCGACAAGAGCAGGCACATTTAGCTAAGAATGGCCATTGACACTTAATGCTTTAATCCATAGTCCTTTTTAATCGATTGTGAAACAAAATCTAAACGACATAATAAAAAGTCAATCGCAGCAACGATTCCCAGACAGTCTCCCACACTAGTACTAGCGAGGCCTTAAGCTGTGTAACTTCTGCGATCTGACGAGAGCAGGCACATTCAGCTTAGAATGGTTATTGCCATTAAATGCTTTAATCCATAGTCCTTTTTAATCTATTGTGAAACAAAATCTAAACGACATAATAAATAGTCAACCGCACCACGGATTCCCAGACAGTCTCCCACATTGGTACTAACGAGGGCTTAAGCTGTGTAACTTCTGCGATCTGACGAAAGCAGGCACATTGAGGCAAGAATGGCCATTGAGGCAAGAATGGCCATTGACATTAAGTGCTTTAATCCATAGTCCTTTTTAAACGATTGTGAAACAAAATCTAAACGACAAAATAAAAGGTCAACCACACCACGGATTCCCAGACAGTCTCCCGCACTGGTACTAGCGAGGCCTTAAGCTGTGTAACTTCTGCAATCTGATGAGAGCAGGCATATTACGCTTAGAATGGCCATTGACATTAAATGCTTTAATCCATAGTCCTTTTTAATCGATTGTGAAACAAAATCTAAATGACATAATAAAAAGTCAACCGCACCACGGATTCCCAGACAGTCTCCCACACTGGTACTAACGAGGCCTTAAGCTGTGTAACTTCTGCGATCTGATGAAAGCAGGCACATTCAGCCAAGAATGGCCATTGACATTAAGTGCTTTAATCCATAGTCCTTTTTAAACGATTGTGAAACAAAATCTAAACAACATAATAAAAAGCCAACAGCACCACAGATTCCCAGATATTCTTCCACACTGGTACTAGTGAGACCTTAAGCTGTGTAACTGCTGCGATCTGGCAAGAGCAGGCACATTCAGCTAAGAATGGCCATTCACTTTAAATGCTTTAATCCATAGTCCTTTTTAAACGATTGTGAAACAAAATCTAAAACGATATAATAAAAGGTCAACCGCACCACGGCTTCTCAGACAGTCTCCCACACTAGTACTAGCGAGGCCTTAAGCTGTGTAACTTCTGCCATCTGACGAGAGCAGGCACATTCAGCATAGAATGGCCATTGCCATTAATTACTTTAATCCATAGTCCTTTTTAATCGATAGTGAAACAAAATCTAACAGACATAATAAAAAGGCAACCACACCACGGATTCCCAGACAGTCTCCCACACTGCTACTAGCGAGGCCTAAAGCTGTGTAACTTCTGCGATTTGACTAGAGCAGGCACATTCAGCTTAGAACGGCCATTTCCATTAAATGTGTTAATCCATAGTCCTTTTTAATCTATATTGAAGCAAAATCTAAACAACATAATAAAAAGGGCACCGCACCACGGATTCCTAGACAGTCTCCCACACTGGTACTAGCGAGGCATTAAGCTGTGTAACTTCTGCGATCTGACGAGAGCAGGCACATTAAGCTTAGAATGGCCATTGACGTTAAATGCTTTAATCCATAGTCCTTTTTAATCGATTGTGAAACAAAATCTAAACGACATAATAAAAAGACAACCACACCACGTATTCCCAGACAGTCTCCCACACTGGTACTAGCGAGGCCTTAAGCTGTGTAACTTCTGCGTTCTGACGGGAGCAAGCACATTCAGCTTAGAATAGCCATTGACATTAAATTCTTTAATCCATAGTCCTTTTTAATCGATTGTGAAACAAAATCTAAACGACATAATAAAAAGGCAAGCTCACCACGGATTCCCAGACATTCTCCCACAATCTGCATACGAGGGCAGGCACATTCAGCTAAGAATAGCCATTAACATTAAATGCTTTAATCCATAGTCCTTTTTCAATGATTGTGAAACAAAATCTAAACTACATAATAAACGGTCAACTGCACCACGGATTCCCAGACAGTCTCCCACACTGGTACCAGCGAGGCCTTAAACTGTGTAACTTTTGCGATCAGACAAGAGCAGGTACATTCAGCTTAGAATGGATATTGACATTAAAAGCTTTAATCCATAGTCCTTTTTAATCGATTGTGAAACAAAATCTAAACGACATAATAAATTGTCAACCACACCATGGATTCCCAGACAGTCTCCCACACTAGTACTAGCGAGTCCTTAAGCTGTGTAACTTCTGCGATCTGACGAGAGCAAGCACATTAAGCTTAGAATGGCCATTGACGTTAAATGATTTGATCCATAGTCCTTTTTAATCGATTGTGAAACAAAATCTAAACGACATAATAAAAAGACAACAACACCACGGATTCCCAGACAGTCACTCACACAGATACTAGCGAGGCCTTAAAGGAACAGTGTCATCACAAATTATTTTTTTATATGTTAAAGATGTTAGTGCTTTATTAAAAACGTTTATATTCATTTGTGTGTTTGTGTTTTACTTTTTCTTATTTTTACACTTTTTCTTCCCTATGGGGGCTGCCATTTTTTGTTCCATTTCTGTGTGTGTCGATTAACGACACATACAGACATGGAATACGGCAGCCACAGTCCCATAGGGACTGCGAACGGCTCCCGTCCCATTGACTGCAGTGTACGGCGTCTGTGTGGGAACTGCGCATGCGCCGCTCCCACACAGTCCTATTCGAAATTGGCGCCGTCCGGCGCCATTTTCCTGTGGACCGGAAGTCGCGGCCGGACAGTAATATTACTACTTCCGGTCGCGGCTTCCGGATTTGTGCACTTGCACCAGCGGCAGCAAACGGAGCGGACGGGCCGGAGGGAGCCGCGGCGGCAGGAGCAGGTAAGAGATTTCAATGTATGTTCGTGTTTGTGTGTGTTTACTACTGTATGTAAACCTACTACACTGTGGGTTAGCTCAAAAAATGGCGACACACAGTGTAGGAGGTTACATCGTTCAAACCCCTCGTTTATCCCGGCACTAGCCAGGATAAAGGAGGGGGGGATGCTGAGAGCTCACTAGAGCGAGGGCTTTTAACCCAATGTTGCAATGCTGCAATTTTGGGAACAGCTCCATCTAGTGACCAAAAATGGGTAGTATTATAAATTAGAAATAATTTATAATATTTCCTGGACTCGTGCAAAAAAATAAAAAAAATTTGAACAATGTTTAATCACCCACACACTAAATGTTTAATTTTTAAAAAAAAAACATGTTTTTCTGGCAACACATTCCCTTTAAGCTGTGTAACTTCTGCGTTCTGACGGGAGCAAGCACATTCAGCTTAGAATCGCTATAGACATTAAACGCTTTAAGCCATAGTCCTTTTTAATCGATTGTGAAACAAAATCTAAACAACATAATAAAATGTCAACCACACCACGGATTCCCAGACAGTCTCCCACACTGGTACTAGCGAGGACTTAAGCTGTGTAATTTCTGCGATGTGACGAGAGAAGGCACATTCAGCTAAGAATAGCCATTAACGTTAGATGCTTTAATCCATAGTCCTTTTTAAACGATTGTGAAACAAAATCTAAACGCCATAATAAAAAGACAACCACACCACGGATTCCCAGACAGTCTCCCACACTAGTACTAGCAAGGCCTTAAACTGTGTAACTTCTGCAATCTGACAAGATCAGGCACATTCAGCTTAGAATGGCCAATGACATTAAATGCTTTAACACCTTCCCGACCGCCCACTGTCTTTTGACGTCAGGTGGTGCGGGTGCTTAATCTACAGAGACGTCTTTTGGCGTCGCTGCAGATCAGGCTGATGAGCGCTCGTGTGAGCACTCATCCTCTAAGCAGGAGCTGTTACTAACAGCTCCTGATCTTAGAGCAGCCTCCTGAACACAGCTGGGTCGGCAACCATTCGGAACCCAGCTGTGTAACCCTTTGATTACCGCGGTCCGTGACCGCGGCATGATCAAAGGGATTTTCCCTCTTTAATCACATCACCGGGATTCCAGTGATGCGATCAAACACCGGGGAATCCCTCTGCATTCAGTCCTGGGGACCTACAAAGGACCCCAGGGCTGTCTGTTCCGTGTGCCTGCTGTTCGGGCACACTATGTGCTGCCCGATCAGCAGCCTGTGTCATAGTGACACAGTGTAATGGATTAGCGTACAGAAGTATGCTAATACATTACAAGTAAAAAATAAACTTACAAATAAAGTTATCCCTTGATGGGATTAAAAAAAAAAAAGTAACAAAACAAATAAATAAATAAAAAAAGTGCCAAAAAGAGTCTTTATTTTGCATTAAATACATTTTATTGCCCCCACACTAAATAAAAGCAAAAAACCTATGCATATTAGGTATCTACACGACCGTAATAACCTGAAGAATTAATCGAATGGGTTATTTAGCGTGAAACGTGAACGGGATAAAAAAGAAACAAAAAAAACTATTCCGAGAATCGCTTTTTCCTATATTCACGCTGTAAAAAAAAATTTTTTTACCCCCAAACTGTGGGAAAAATAAATACTATTTCTCTCGCATAAAACAAGGCCTCATACAGCCACGTCAATGAAAAAATAAAAAAGTTATGGCTGCTGAAAAGCAGAGAGGCAAAAACAGAAAAATTTAGCTGGTCATTAAGGTCTTTTCAGGCCCGGTCATTAAGGGGTTAATCCATAGTCCTTTTTAATCTATTGTGAAACAAAATCTAAACGACATAATAAAAAGGCAACCACACCAACGATTCCCAGACAGTCTCCCACACTGGTACAAGCGAGGCCTTAAGCAGTGTAACTTCTGCGATCTGACGAGAGAAGGCACATTCAGCTTAGAATGGCCATTGACATTAAATGCTTTAATCCATAGTCCTTTTTAATCGATTGTGAAACATAATATAAAGTAAACCACACCACGCATACCCAGACAGTCTCCCACACTGGTACTAGTGAGGCCTTATGCTGTTTATCTACTGCGATCTGACGAGAGCAGGCACATTCAGCTTAGAACGGCCATTGACATTAAATGCTTTAATCCATAGTCCTTTTTAATCGATTGTGAAACAAAATCTAAACGACATAATAATAAAAGTCAACCGCACCACGGATTCCCAGACAGTCTCCCACACTGGTATAAGCGAGGCATTAAGCTGTGTAACTCCTGCGATCTGAAGAGAGCAGGGATATTCAGCTTAGAATGGCAATTGACATTAATTGTTTTAATCCATAGTCCTTTTTAATCGATTGTGAGACAAAATCTAAACGACATAATAAAAAGTCAACCGCACCACGGATTCCCAGACAGTCTCCCACACTGCTACAAGCGAGGCCTTAAGCTGTGTAACTTCTGCCATGACAAGGCACATTCAGCTTAGAACGGTCGTTGACATTAAATTTTTTAATCCATAGTCCTTTTTAATCGATTGTGAAATCAAATCTAAACGACACAATAAAAAGTCAACCGCACAACGGATTCCCAGACAGTCTTCCACACTGGTACTAGCGAGGCCTTAAGCTGTGTAACTTCTGCGATCTGACGAGAGCAGGTACATTCAGCTAAGAATGGCCTTTGACATTAAATGCTTTAATCCATAGTCCTTTTAAATCTATTGTGAAACAAAATCTAAACGACATAATAAAAAGTCATGCGCGCTATGGATTCCCAGACAGTCTCCCACACTGCTGCTAGCGAGGCCTTAAGCTGTGTAACTTCTGCGTTCTGACGAGAGCAGGAACATTCAGCTTTGAATGGCCGTTGACAATAAATGCTTTAATCCATAGTCCTTTTTAATCGATAATGAAACAAAATCTAAACAACATAATAAGAAGTCAACCGCACCGCGGATTCCCAGACAGTCTCCCACACTGGTACTAGCGAGGCCTTACGCTGTGTAACTTCTGCGATCTGACAAAAGCAGGCACATTCAGCTTAGAATGGCCATTGACATTAAATGCTTTAATCCATAATCCTTTTTAATCGATTGTGAAACAAAATCTAAACAACGTAATAAAATGGCAACCGCACCACGGATTCCCAGACAGTCTCCCACACTAGTACTAGCGAGGCATTAAGCTGTGTAATTTCTGCCATCTGACAAGACAAAGCACATTCAGCTTAGAACGGCCGTTGACATTAAATTCTTTAATCCATAGTCCTTTTTAATCGATTGTGAAATCAAATCTAAACGACATAATAAAAAGTCAACCGCACCACGGATTCCCAGACAGTCTCCCACACTGCTACAAGCGAGGCCTTAAGCTGTGTAACTTCTGCCATGACAAGGCACATTCAGCTTAGAACGGCCATTGACATTAAATGCTTTAATCCATAGTCCTTTTTAATCGATTGTGAAACAAAATCTAAACAACATAATAGAAAGTCAACCGCACCACGGATTCCCAGACAGTCTCCCACACTGCTACTAGCGAGGCCTTAAGCTGTGTAATTTCTGCGATCTGACGAGAGCAGGCACATTCAGCTTAGAATGGCCATTGACATTAAATGCTTTGATCCATAGTCCTTTTTAATCGATTGTGAAACAAATTCTAAACGACATAATAAAAATTCAACCACACCACGGATTCCCAGACAGTCTCCCACACTGGTAATAGCGATGCCTGAAGCTGTGTAACCTCTGCGATCTGACGAGAGCAGGCACATTCAGCTTAGAATGGCCATTGACATTAAATGCTTTAATCCATAGTCCTTTTTAATCGATTGTGAATTTTTTTTTAAACGACATAATAAAAAAGCAACGGCACCACAGACTTCTAGACAGTCTCCCACACTGATACTAGCGAGGCCTTAAGCTGTGTAACATCTGCAATCTGACGAGAGCAGGCACATTTAGCTTAGAATGGTTATTGACAAAAAATGCTTTAATCCATAGTCCTTTTGAATTGATTGTGAAACAAAATCTAAATGACATAATAAAAAGTCAACCGCTCCACAGATTTACAGATAGCCTCCCACACTGGTACTAGCAAGACCTTAAGCTGTGTAATTTCTGCCATCTGACAAGACAAAGCACATTCAGCTTAGAACGGCAGTTGACATTAAATGTTTTAATCCATAATCCTTTTTAATCGATTGTGAAACAAAATCTAAACAACGTAATAAAATTGCAACCGCACCACGGATTCCCAGACAGTCTCCCACACTAGTACTAGCGAGGCCTTAAGCTGTGTAACTTCTGCGAGCTGACAAGAGGAGGCACATTCAGCTTAGAATGGCCATTGACGTTAAATGCTTTAATCCATAGTCCTTTTTAATCGATTGTGAGACAAAATCTAAACGACATAATAAAAATTCAACAGCACCACGGATTCCCAGACAGTCTAACACACTGGTACTAGCGAGGCCTTAAGCTGTGTAACTTCTGCGATCTGACGAGAGCAGGCACATTCAGCTAAGAATGGCCATTGACATTAAATGCTTTAATCCATAGTCCTTTTTAATCGATTGTGAAACAAAATCGAAACAACATAATAAAATGTCAACCGCACCACGGATTCCCAGACAGTCTCCCACACTGGTACTAGCGAGGCCTGACGCTGTGTAACTTCTGCGATCTGACGAGAGCAGGCACATTCAGCTTAGAATGGCCATTGACATTAAATGCTTTAATCCATAGTCCTTTTTAATCGATTGTGAAACAACATCTAAATGACATAATAAAAAGTCAACCGCACCCCGGATTCCCAGACAGTCTCTCACACTGCTACTAGCGAGGCCTTAAGCTGTGTAACCTCTGCAATCTGACGAGAGCAGGCACATTCAGCTTAGAATGGCCATTGACTTTAAATGTGTTAATCCATAGTCCTTTTTAATCGATTGTGAAACAAAATCTAAACGACAAAATAAAAACGCAACTGCACCACGTATTCCCAGACAGTGTCACACACTGGTACTAGCGAGGTCTTAAGCTGTGTAACTCCTGCGATCTGACGAGAGCAGGCACTTTCAGCTTAGAATGGCCATTAACATTAAATGGTTTAATCCATAGTCCTTTTTAATCGATTGTGAAACAAAATCTAAACGACATAATAAAAAGGCAAGCACACCACGGATTCCCAGACAGTCTCCCACACTCGTACTAGCGAGGCCTTAAGCTGTGTAACTACTGCGATCTGACGAGAGCAGACACATTCAGCTTAGAATGGCCATTGAAGTTAAATGCTTTAATCCATAGTCCTTTTTAATCGATTGTGAAACAAAATCTAAACGACATAATAAAAAGTCAACCACAAAATGGATTCCTAGACAGTCAACCACACCACAGATTCCCAGACAGTCTCCCACGCTGGTACTAGCGAGGACTTAAGCTGTGTAATTTCTGCCATCTGACAAGACAAGGCACATTCAGCTCAGAACGTCCGTTGACATTAAATGCTTTAATCCATAGTCCTTTTTAATCGATTGTGAAACAAAATCTAAACGACATAATAAAAAGCCAACCGCACAACGGATTCCCAGACAGTCTCCCACACTGGTACTAGCGAGGCCTTAAGCTGTGTAACTTCTGCGATCTGACGAGAGCAGGAACATTCAGCTAAGAATGGCCATTAACATTAAATGCTTTAATCCATAGTCCTTTTTAATATATTGTGAAACAAAATCTAAATGACATAATAAAAAGTCAACCGCACTACGGATTCCCAGACAGTCTCCCACACTGCTACTAGCGAGGCCTTAAGCTGTGTAACTTCTGCGTTCTGACGAGAGCAGGAACATTCAGCTTTGAATTGCCATTGACATTAAATGCTTTAATCCATAGTCCTTTTTAATCGATTGTGAAACAAAATCTAAACAACATAATAAAATGTCAACCGCACCACGGATTCCAAGACAGTCTCCCACACTAGTACTAGCGAGGCCTTAAGCTGTGTAACTTCTGCGATCTGACGAGAGGAGGAACATTCAGTTTAGAATGGCCATTGACATTAAATGCTTTAATCCATAGTCCTTTTTAATCAATTGTGAGACAAAATCTAAACGACATAATAAAAAGTGAACCGCACCACGGATTCCCAGACAGTCTCCCACACTGGTACTAGCGAGGTATTACGCTGTGTAACTTCAGCGATCTGACGAGAGCAGGCACATTCAGCTTAGAATGGCCATTGAAATTAAATACTTTAATCCATAGTCCTTTTTAATCGATTCTGAAACAAAATCGAAATCACATAATAAAAAGTCAACCGCACCACGGATTCCCAGACAGTCTCCCACACTGCTACTAGCGAGGCATTAAGCTGTGTAACTTCTGCGATCTGGCGAGAGCAGGCACATTCAGCTTAGAATGCCCATTGACTTTAAATGCGTTAATCCATAGTCCTTTTTAATCGATTGTGAAACAAAATCTAAACGACAAAATAAAAAGGCAACTGCACCACGTATTCCCAGACAGTGTCACACACTGGTACTAGCGAGGTCTTAAGCTGTGTAACTTCTGCGATCTGACAAGAGCAGGCACTTTCAGCTTAGAATGGCCATTGACATTAAATTGTTTAATCCATAGTCCTTTTTAATCGATTGTGAAACAAAATCTAAACGACATAATAAAAAGGTAAGGACACCACGGATTCCCAGACAGTCTCCCACACTCGTACTAGCGAGGTTTAGGGTTGTGTAAATTCTGCAATCTGACAAGAGCAGGCACATTCAGCTTAGAATGGCCATTGACATTAAATGTTTTAATCCATAGTCCTTTTTAATCGATTGTGAAACAAAATCTAAACGACATGATAAAAAGCCAACCACACCACGGATTCCCAGACAGTCTCCCACACAGATACTAGCGAGGCCTTAAGCTGTGTAACTTCTGCGATCTGACAAGAGCAGGCACATTCAGCTTAGAATGGCCATTGACATTAAATGCTTTAATCCATAGTCCTTTTTAATCGATTGTGAAAAAAAATCTAAACGACATAATAAAAAGTCAACCGCACCAACGATTCCCAGACAGTCTCCCACGCTGGTACTAGCGAGGACTTAAGCTGTGTAACTTCTGCGATTTGACGAGGGCAGGCACATTCAGCTTAGAATGGCCATTGACATTAAATGCTTTAATCCATAGTCCTTTTTAATCGATTGTGAAACAAAATTTAAACGACATAATAAAAAGGCAACCGCACCACGGATTCCTAGACAGTATCCCACACTGGTACTAGCGAGGCCTTAAGCTGTGTAACTTCTGCGATCTGACGGGAGCAGGCACATTCAGCTTAGAATGGATATTGACTTTGAATGCTTTAATCCATAGACCTTTTTAATCTATTGTGAAACAAAATCTAAACGTCATATTATAAAGTCAACCGCACCACGCATTCCCAGACAGTCTCCCACACTGGTACTAGCGAGGCCTTAAGCTGTGTAACTTCGGCGATCTGACGAGTGCAGGCACATTCAGCTTAGAATGGCCATTGACTTTAAATGTTTTTATCCATAGTCCTATTTAATCGATTGTGAAACAAAATCTAAATGACATAATAAAAAGGCAACCGCACCACGGATTCCCAGACAGTCTCCCACACTGCTACTAGCGAGTCCTTAAGCTGTGTAACTTCTGCGATCTGACGAGAGCAGGCACATTCAGCTTAGAATGGCCATTGAAGTTAAATGCTTTAATCCATAGTCCTTTTTAATCGATTGTGAAACAAAATCTAAACGACATAATAAAAAGTCAACCACAAAATGGATTCCCAGACAGTCTCCCACGCTGGTACTAGCGAGGACTTAAGCTGTGTAACTTCTGCGATCTGACGAGGTCAGGCACATTCAGCTTAGAATGGCCATTGACATTAAATCCTTTAATCCATAGTCCTTTTTAATCGATTGTGAAAAAAAATCTAAACGACATAATAAAAAGTCAACCGCACCAACGATTTCCAGACAGTCTCCCACGCTGGTACTAGCAAGGACTTAAAGAGGCTCTGTCACCAGATTTTGCAACCCCTATCTGCTATTGCAGCAGATAGGCGCTGCAATGTAGATTACAGTAACGTTTTTATTTTTAAAAAACGAGCATTTTTGGCCAAGTTATGACCATTTTCGTATTTATGCAAATGAGGCTTGCAAAAGTACAACTGGGCGTGTTGAAAAGTAAAAGTACAACTGGGCGTGTATTATGTGCGTACATCGGGGCGTGTTTACTACTTTTACTAGCTGGGCGTTGTGTATAGAAGTGTCATCCATTTCTCTTCACAACGCCCAGCTTCTGGCAGTGCAGCACTGTGACGTCACTCACAGGTCCTGCATCGTGTCGGCACCAGAGGCTACAGATGATTCTGCAGCAGCATCGGCGTTTGCAGGTAAGTCGATGTAGCTACTTACCTGCAAATGCTGATGCTGCTGCAGAATCAAGTGTAGCCTCTGGTGCCGACACGATGCAGGACCTGTGAGTGACGTCACAGTGCTGCACTGCCAGAAGCTGGGCGTTGTGAAGAGAAGTGGATGACACTTCTATACACAACGCCCAGCTAGTAATAGTAGTAAACACGCCCCGATGTACGCACATAATACACGCCCAGTTGTACTTTTACTTTTCAACACGCCCAGTTGTACTTTTGCAAGCCTCATTTGCATAAATACGAAAATGGTCATAACTTGGCCAAAAATGCTCGTTTTTAAAAAATAAAAACGTTACTGTAATCTACATTGCAGCGCCTATCTGCTGCAATAGCAGATAGGGGCTGCAAAATCTGGCGACAGAGCCTCTTTAAGCTGTGTAATTTCTGCCCTCTGACAAGACAAGGCACATTCAGCTCAGAACGTCCGTTGACATTAAATGCTTTAATCCATAGTCCTTTTTAATCGATTGTGAAACAAAATCTAAACGACATAATAAAAAGTCAACTGCACAACGGATTCCCAGACAGTCTCCCACACTGGTACTAGCGAGGCCTTAAGTTGTGTAACTTCTGCGATCTGACGAGAGCAGGAACATTCAGCTAAGAATGGCCATTAATATTAAATGCTTTAATCCATAGTCCTTTTTAATCGATTGTGAAACAAAATCTAAACAACATAATAAAATGTCAACCGCACCACGGATTCCAAGACAGTCTCCCACACTAGTACTAGCGAGGCCTTAAGCTGTGTAACTTCTGCGATCTGACGAGAGGAGGAACATTCAGTTTAGAATGGCCATTGACATTAAATGCTTTAATCTATAGTCCTTTTTAATCAATTGTGAGACAAAATCTAAACGACATAACAAAAAGTGAACCGCACCACGGATTCCCAGACAGTCTCCCACACTGGTGCTAGCGAGGCCTTACGCTGTGTAACTTCCGCGATCTGACGAGAGCAGGCACCTTCAGCTTAGAATGGCCATTGACATTAAATGCTCTAATCCATAGTCCTTTTTAATCGATTCTGAAACAAAATCTAAATCACATAATAAAAAGTCAACCGCACCACGGATTCCCAGACAGTCTCCCACACTGCTACTAGCGAGGCATTAAGCTGTGTAATTTCTGCGATCTGGCGAGAGCAGGCACATTCAGCTTAGAATGGCCATTGACTTTAAATGCGTTAATCCATAGTCCT
This sequence comes from Rhinoderma darwinii, assembly GCF_050947455.1. Lineage (NCBI taxonomy): Eukaryota > Metazoa > Chordata > Amphibia > Anura > Rhinodermatidae > Rhinoderma > Rhinoderma darwinii. Next base: position 41,525 of record NW_027463983.1, read on the forward strand.
TTTTAATCGATTGTGAAACAAAATCTAAACGACAAAATAAAAAGGCAACTGCACCACGGATTCCCTGACAGTCTCCCACACTTGTACTAGCGAGGCCTTAAGTTGTGTAACTTCTGCGATCTGACGAGAGGAGGCACATTCTGCTTAGAATGGCCATTGACATTATGTGCTTTAATCCATAGTCCTTTTTAATCGATTGTGAGACAAAATCTAAGCGTTATAATAAAAAGTCAACCGCACCACGGATTCCCAGACAGTCTCCCACACTGCTACTAGCGAGGCCTTACGCTGTGTAACTTCTGCCATGACAAGGCACATTCCACTTAGAACGACCATGGACATTAAATGCTTTAATCCTTAGTCCTTTTTAATCGATTGTGAAACAAAATCGAAACAACATAATAAAAAGTCAACCGCACCAACGATTCCCAGACAGTCTCCCACACTGGAAATAGCGAGGCCTTAAGCTGTGTAACTTCCGCGATCTGACGAGAGCAGGCACCTTCAGCTTAGAATGGCAATTGACATTAATTGCTTTTAATCCATAGTCCTTTTTAATCGATTGTGAAGCAAAATCTAAACAACATAATAAAAGGTCAACCGCACCACGGATTCCTAGACAGTCTCCCACACTGGTACTAGCGAGGCCTTAAGCTATGTAACTTCTGCGATCTGAAGAGAGACAAGGCACATTCAGCTTACAACGGCCATTGACATTAAATGTTTTAATCCACAGTCCTTTTTAATCGATTGTGAAACAAAATCTAAACAACATAATAAAAAGTCAACCGCAGCAACGATTCCCAGACAGTCTCCCACACTGGCACTAGCAAGGCCTTAAGCTGTGGAACTTCTGCAATATGACGAGAGTAGGCACATTCAGCTAAGAATGGCCATTGACATTAAATGCTTTAATCCATAGTCCTTTTTAAACGATTGTGAAACAAAATCTAAACGACATAATAAAAGGTCAACCACACCACAGATTCCCAGACAGTCTCCCACACTGGTACTAGCGAGGCCTTAAGCTGTGTAACTTCTGTGATCTGACGACAGCAGGCATATTACCCTTAGAATGGCTATTGACATTAAATGCTTTAATCCAAAGTCCTTTTTAATCGATTGTGAAACAAAATTTAAACGACATAATAAATAGTCAACCGCATCACGGATTCCCAGACAGTCTCCCACACTGGTACTAACGAGGTCTTAAGCTGTGTAACTTCTGCGATCTGACGAAAGCAGGCACATTCAGCCAAGAATGGCCATTGACATTAAGTGCTTTAACCCCTTAAGGACGCAGCCTAGTTTTGGCCTTAAGGCTCAGAGCCCATTTTTCAAATCTGACATATTTCACTTTATGTGGTAATAACGTCGGAATGCTTAAACCTACCCAAGCGATTCTGAGATTGTTTTCTCGTGACACATTGGGCTTCATGTTCGTGGTAAAATTTGGTCGATATATTCAGTGTTTATTGGTGAAAAATTGCAAAATTTAGAGAAAATTTTGAAAAAATTGCATTTTTCTGAATTTAAATGCATCTGCTTGTAAAACAGGCGGTTATACCACCCAAAATAGTTACTACTTCACATTTCCCATATGTCTACTTTGGATTGGCATCGTTTTTTGAACATTCTTTTATTTTTCTTGGACGTTACAAGGCTTAGAACATAAACAGCAATTTCTCATATTTTTAAGAAAATTTCAAATGCCTTTTTTTTAAGGTACCTCTTGAGTTCTGAAGTGGCTTTGTGGGGCCTATGTATTAGAAACCCTGATAAAACACCGCATTTTAAAAACTAGACCCCTCAAAGTATTCAAAACAGCATTTAGAAAGTTTTTTAACCCTTCAGGCATTTCACAGGAATTAAAGCAAAGTGGAGGTGAAATTTGCAAATTTCATTTTTCTTGCTGAATTTAAATTTTATTCATTTTTTTTTCTGTAACACAGAAGGTTTTACCAGAGAAACACTACTAAATATGTATTGTCCAGATTCTGCAGTTTTTAGAAATGTCCCACATGTGGCCCTACTGCGCTCGTGGACTAAAACACAAGCCCTAGAAGCAAAGAAGCACCTAGTGCATTTTGAGTCCACTTTTTTATTAGAATATATTTTAGGCAGCATGCCGGGTTTGGAGAGGTGTTGAGGTGCCAAAACAGTAGGAATCCCCCAATAGTGACCCCATTTTGGAAACTACACCCCTCGAGGAATTCATTTATGGTTGTTGTTACCATTTTGACCGCACAGTTTTTTCACAGCACATATTTGAATTGGGCTGTGAAAGGAAAAAAATGTCATTTTTTCCAATAAAATGTCATTTGTGATCAAAATTTCTTATTTTCACAGGGAACAAAATACCCCATTTGGTTGCCCAATTTGTCCTTAGTGTGGCAATACCACATTTGTGGTGATAAACTGCCGTTTGGGCCCATGGAAGGGCTCAGAAGGAAAGGAGCGCTATATGTTTGTTGGAGTCCAGATTTTGCTGGATTGGTTTTCGGGTGCCATGTCGCATTTGCAGAGCCTCAGAGGTATCAAAGCAATGGAAACCCACCAGAAGTGACCCCATTTTGGAAACTACACCCCTCAAGGAATTCATTTATGGTTGTTGTTAGCATTTTGAGCACACAGTTTTTTAACAGCACCTATTTCAATTGGGCTGTGACATTAAAAAAATAAAAAATTACATCTTATTGGAAAAAATTTCATCAAAATTTCTTATTTTCACAGGGAACAAAATGCTCAATTTTGTTGCCCAATTTCTCCTGAGTGCAGCAATACCCCATTTGTGGCAATAAACTGCCGTTTGGGCCCATGGGAGGCCTCAGAAGGGAAGGAGCGCTGTGTGTTCTTTGGAGTACAGATTTTGCTGGTTTGGTTTTCGGGTGCCATGTCGCATTTGCAGAGCCCCAGAGGTATCAAAGCAATGGAAACCCACCAGAAGTGACCCCATTTTGGAAACTACACCCCTCAAGGAAATCATTTATGGGTAATCTGACCATTTAGACCACATAGTTTCTTCACAAAACTTATTTGAATTGGGCTGGGAATTAAAAAAATATATATTTTTTCCAATAATATGTCATTTTAGCTCAAAAATTCTTATTTTCACAAGAAATAAAATACTCCATTTTGTTGCCCAATTTGTCCTGAGTGCGGCAATACCCCATTTGTGGTGATAAACGGCCGTTTGGGCCCATGGGAGGGCTCAGAAGGAAAGGACCACCATTTGGCCTACTGGGGATTTTCTAGTGCGAAGTCATGTATGCAGAAGCACCTGAGGTACCAGTACAGTTGAAACCCGCAAGAAGTGACCCCGTTTTAATAACTACACCCTTAAGGCATTCATCTAGAGGTGTAGTGAGCATTTTGACCGGAGACCTACACCCCATAAACTGTAATGTGGGTTCTCCCGGGTATGGCAATACCCTACATATGGCTATTATCAGCTGCCTGGACACACAGCAGGGCTCAGAGGGGAAAGACGAGGGGGGTAAGCTGTGCGGAGTGCATCAGGGTAAGTAAAATTGGGGTAAATTATAAACCAAGGGATGTATGATAAATTTTAAAACACTTTCATACAGAGCTCTGGTTATTCGGGACACGTGCCACATTGATATATTGTGTCATCCATTATCGCCCTCTTATAGCAGACTTTGCACCTCTTTTGAATTTTTCCCTTCTTGCCAGTTTGGGGAACTTCTCCTGGAAAGTGTTGCCCTGGTACGATGCGTGTGGGCTCGCTTCCAGAAGTACTGGGTGACCCCCCTTCTTGGTCCCTAAAGATTAGGTTCTTGATAATCACCTCTTGAAATTCCAGGAAAGTTCCCGTCTGGCCTGCACATCGACGTAGCACGTATGCATTGTACAAAGCCATCTGTATGATGTGCCCGGCCAGCTTCTTATACCACACCGCATGGCGCTGTAGGGCTTCAGGGCTTGATCTTACAAGTCCATCCCTCCCATGTACCTATTGTAGTCCAGGATGCAGTCTGGTTTGGGGGTGGCCTTTCCTTCATATATCCTAAACCTGTAGGTATACCCTGATGCACTCTCACAGCTTAGACATCTTCACGCCATACCTTGCCCTCTTACCCAGCAGGTACTCGCGGAATTGAACCCTCCCTTTAAAATGTACCAGGGACTCATCAATAGAAATACACTTCTCGGGGGTGTATGCTTGGGAAAACCGGGCACTGGAATGGTCTAATAGGGGTCTCCATTTATACAAACGGTCAAAACTGGGGTCATCTCGGGGTGGGCACGGCTCATTATCAGTATAATGTAAGAAGCGAAGTATTGCCTCATTTTTTTTTTTTTTTTAGGTTCCAGTTCAGTTCTGAAGTTGCTTTGAGGGGCCCATATATTAGAAACCCCTATCAAACACCCCATTTTAGAAACTAGACCCCTCAAAGTATTCATAACAGCATTTAGAAAGTTTATGAACCCTTTAGGTGTTTCACAGAAATTTAGAGCAAAGTAGAGGTGAAGTTTACATATTTTTTTTTGTCAGAAAATCCTCTTTATACCATTTTTTTTATAACACAAAAGGATTTATCAGAGAAACGCAACTTAATACGTATTGCCCAGATTCTGCAGTTTAGAGAAATATCCCACATGTGGCCCTCGGGCGGTAATGGACTGAAGCATCGGCCTCCGAAGCAAAGGAGCACCTAGTGGATTTTGAGCCCTCTTTTTTATTAGGCACCATGTCCGGTTTGAAGAGGTCTGGTGGTGCCAAAACATTGGGAACCCCCCAAAAGTGACCCCAATTTGGAAGCTAGACCCCTTGAGGAATTCATTGTAGTTTTCTTGGGGTGCATGCGACTTTTTGATCAGTTTTTATTCTATTTTTAGGTGGCGTGGTGACTAATAAACAGCAATTCTACTATTGTTTTTTTATTCTTTTTTTTCTACAGCGTTCACCGTGCGCTATAAATGACATATTCACTTTATTCTGCGGGGCGATACGATTACGGCGATACCAGATGTTTATAGTTTTTTTTTATGTCTTATGGCGTTTGCACAATAAAATACGTTTTGTAAACAATCATTCACTTTTTGTGTTACCTTATTCTAAGAGCCATAATTGTTTTATTTTTCAATCAATAACGCCGTGCAAGGACTTATTTTTTGTGTAACGAACTGTAGTTTCGATCAGTACCATTTTTAGGTACATGCGACTTTTTGATCTCTTTTTATTCCATTTTTTGGGAGGTGAAGTGACCAAAGAATTGTGATTCTGGTACGGTTTATTATTATTTCATTTTACGGCGTTCATCGTGCGGGATAAATAATGAAATAATTTTGTAGTTCAGGCCGTTACGGGCGCGGCGATACCAATTATGTATAGTTTATTTGTTTGTTTATATATTTTTATTAATAATAAAGGACTGATAAGGGAAAAAGGGGGATTTTTACTTTTAATACTTTTAAATCTTTTATTTTGTTATTTTTACACATCTTTTTTTAACTTTTTTTTTTACTTTATTACTTTGTCCCACTAGGGGACATGAGGGCAGGAGGCCCTGATCGCTATTCTAATACACTGCACTACATGCGTAGTGCAGTGTATTAGAACTGTCAGCTACTCACTGACAGCAAGCATAGTGGGTCCTGACGTTGTCAGGACCCACTAGGCTTCCGTCTATGGCATAGCCGGACGCCATTGTTTGGTGTCCGGTTGCCATAGTCACCATCGCCGGCCGCTATCGCGTAGCAGGCTGGCGATGGCAGCTTAACCCCTAAAAAGCCGCGATCTCTATAGAACGCGGCTTTTAAGGGGTTAATCAGTGGGGACACAGCGATCGGTCCCCGCTGTAGGAGCTGTGACAGCTGCTGAACAAGACAGCAGCGTCACAGCTCCTGTATGTGTCGGGAGGACGGCCGAAACGGCCGTTACTCCCGTGACGTACTATTACGGCATGGAGCGCGAACGATACAGCTGCCATGACGTAATAGTACGTCAAGGAGCGGGAAGGGGTTAATCCATAGTCCTTTTTAAACGATTGTGAAACAAAATCTAAACGACATAATAAAAAGTCAACCGAACCACGGATTCCCAGATTGTCTCCCACACTGGTACTAGCGAGAACTTAAGCTGTGTAACTTCTGCGATCTGACGAGAGCAGGTACATTCATCTAAGAATGGCCATTGACATTAAACGCTTTAATCCATAGTCCTTTTTAAACGATTGTGAAACAAAATCTAAACGACATAAAAAAAAAGGTCAACCGCACCACAGATTCCCAGACAGTCTCCCACACTGGTACTAGCGAGGCCTTAAGCTGTGTAACTTCTGCGATCTGACGAGAGCAGGCACATTCAGCTCAGAATGGATATTGACATAAAATGCTTTAATCCATAGACCTTTTTAATCTATTGTGAAACAAAATCTAAACATCATTTTATAAAGTCAACCGCACCACGCATTCCCAGACAGTCTCCCACACTGGTACTTGCGAGGCCTTAAGCAGTGTAACTTCTGCGATCTGACGAGTGCAGGCACATTCAGCTTAGAATGGCCATTGACTTTAAATGTTTTTATCCATAGTCCTATTTAATCGATTGTGAAACAAAATCTAAACGACATAATAAAAAATCAACCGCACAACGGATTCCCAGACAGTCTCCCACACTGGTACTAGCGAGTCATTAAGCTGTGTAACTTCTGCGATCTGACGAGAGCAGGCACATTCAGCTTAGAATGGCCATTGACATTAAATGTTTTAATCCATAGTCCTTTTTAATCGATTGTGAAACAAAATCTAAATGACATAATAAAAAGTCAACCACACCACGGATTCCCAGACAGTCTCCCACACTGCTACTAGCGAGTCCTTAAGCTGTGTAACTTCTGCGATCTGACGAGAGCAGGCACATTCAGCTTAGAATGGCCTTTGACATTAAATGCTTTAATCCATAGTCCTTTTTAATCGATATTGAAACAAAATCTAAACAACATAATAAAAAGTCAACCGCACCACGGATTCCTAGACAGTCTCCCACACTGGTACTAGCGTGGCCTTAAGCTGTGTAACTTCTGCGATCAGACGAGAAAAGGCACATTCAGCTTAGAATGGATATTGACATTAAATGCTTTAATCCACAGTCCTTTTTAATCGATTGTGAAATAAAATCTAAACGACATAATAAAATAGCAACCACACCACGGATTCCCAGACAGTCTCCCACACTGGTACTAGCGAGGCTTTAAAGAGGCTCTGTCACCAGATTTTGCAACCCATATCTGCTATTGCAGCAGATAGGCGCTGCAATGTAGATTACAGTAACGTTTTTATTTTTAAAAAAACGAGCATTTTTGGCCAAGTTATGACCATTTTCGTATTTATGCAAATGAGGCTTGCAAAAGTCCAAGTGGGTGTGTTTAAAAGTAAAAGTCCAAGTGGGCGTGTATTATGTGCGTACATCGGGGCGTGTTTACTACTTTTACTATCTGGGCGTTGTGTATAGAAGTATCATCCACTTCTCTTCAGAACGCCCAGCTTCTGGCAGTGCAGACACAGCCGTGTTCTCCAGAGATCACGCTGTGTCGTCACTCACAGGTCCTGCATCGTGTCAGACGAGCGAGGACACATCGACACCAGAGGCTACAGATGATTCTGCAGCAGCATCGGCGTTTGCAGGTAAGTCGATGTAGCTACTTACCTGCTGATGCTGCTGCAGAATCAACTGTAGCCTCTGGTGCCGACACGATGCAGGACCTGTGAGTGACGTCACAGATCTGCACTGCCAGAAGCTGGGCGTTCTGAAGAGAAGTGGATGATACTTCTCATCAGAAAGCCCAGCTAGTAAAAGAAGTAAACACGCCCCTATGTACGCACATAATACACGCCCAGTTGTACTTTTACTTTTCAACACGCCCAGTTGTACTTTTGCAAGCCTCATTTGCATAAATACGAAAATGGTCATAACTTGGCCAAAAATGCTCGTTTTTTAAAAATAAAAACGTTACTGTAATCTACATTGCAGCGCCTATCTGCTGCAATAGCAGATAGGGGTTGCAAAATCTGGTGACAGAGCCTCTTTAAGCTGTGTAACTTCTGCGATCTGACGAGAGCTGGCACATTCAGCTTAGAATGGCCATTGACATTAAATGCTTTAATCCATAGACCTTTTTAATCTATTGTGAAACAAAACCTAAACGACATATTATAAAGTCAACCGCACCACGCATTCCCAGACAGTCTCCCACACTGGTACTAGCAAGGCCTTAAGCTGTGTAACTTCTGCGATCTGACGAGCGCAGGCACATTCAGCTTAGAATGGCCATTGACTTTAAATATTATTATCCATAGTCCTATTTAATCGATTGTGAAACAAAATCTAAACGACATAATAAAAAATCAACCGCACAACTGATTCCCAGATAGTCTCCCACACTGGTACTAGCGAGTCATTAAGCTGTGTAACTTCTGCGATCTGATGAGAGCAACCACATTCAGCTTAGAATGGCCATTGACATTAATTGTTTTAATCCATAGTCCTTTTTAATCGATTGTGAAACAAAATCTAAACAACATAATAAAATGTCAACCACACCACGGATTCCCAGACAGTCTCCCACACTGGTACCAGCGAGGCCTTAAGCTGTGTAACTTCTGCGATCTGTCGAGACAAGGCACATTCAGCTTAGAATGGATATTGACATTAAATGCTTTAATCCATAGTCCTTTTTAATCGATTGTGAAACAAAATCTAAACGACATAATAAAATGTAAACCACACCACGGATTCCCAGACAGTCTCCCACACTGGTACCAGCGAGGCCTTAAGCTGTGTAACTTCTGCGATCTGTCGAGACAAGGCACATTCAGCTTAGAATGGATATTGACATTAAATGCTTTAATCCATAGTCCTTTTTAATCGATTGTGAAACAAAATCTAAACGACATAATAAAATGTCAACTACACCACGGACTCCCAGACAGTCTCCCACACTGGTACTAGCGAGGCTTTAAGCTGTGTAACTTCTGCGATCTGACGAGAGCTGGCACATTCAGCTTAGAATGGCCATTGACATTAAATGCTTTAATCCATAGTCCTTTTTAATCGATTGTGAAACAAAATCTAAACGATATAATAAAAAGGCACCCGCACCACGGCTTCCCAGATAGTCTCCCATACTGGTACTAGCGAGACCTTTAGCTGTGTAACTTCTGTGATGTGACGAGAGCAGGAACATTCAGCTAAGAATAGCCATTAACATTAAATGCTTTAATCAATAGTCCTTTTTAAACTATTGTGAAACAAAATCTAAATGACATAATAAAAGGGCAAGCGCACGACGGATTCCCAGACAGTCTCCCACACTGATACCAGCGAGGACTTAAGCTGTGTAACTTCTGAGATCAGACGAGAGCAGGCACACTCAGCTTAGAATGGCCATTGACATTAAATGCTTTAATCCACAGTCCTTTTTAATCGATTGTGAAACAAAATCTAAACTACATAATAAAAAGTAAACCACACCACGGTTTCCCAGACAGTCTCCCACACTGGTACTAGTGGGGCCTTAATCTGCGTAACTTCTGCGATCTGACCACAGCAGGAACATCCATCTTAGAATGGCCATTGACACTAAATGCTTTAATCCATAGTCCTTTTTATTAGATTGTGAAACAAAATCTAAACGACATAATAAAAAGTCAACCGCACCACGCATTCCCAGACAGTCTCCCACACTGGTACTAGCGAGGCCTTAAGCTGTGTAACTTCTGCGATCTGACGAGCGCAGGCACATTCAGCTCAGAATGGCCATTGACATTAATTGTTTTAATCCATAGTCCTTTTTAATCGATTGTGAAACAAAATCTAAACGACATAATAAAAAGTCAAACACACCACGGATTCCCAGACAGTCTCCCACACTGCTACTAGTGAGTCATTAAGCTGTGTAACTTCTGCGATCTGATGAGAGCAGGCACATTCAGCTTAGAATGGCCATTGACATTAATTGTTTTAATCCATAGTCCTTTTTAATCGATTGTGAAACAAAATCTAAACGACATAATAAAAAGTCAAACACACCACGGATTCCCAGACAGTCTCCCACACTGCTACTAGTGAGTCCTTAAGCTGTGTAACTTCTGCGATCTGACGAGAAAAGGCACATTGAGCTTAGAATGGCCTTTGACATTAAATGCTTTAATCCATAGTCCTTTTTAATCGATTGTGAAACAAAATCAAAACGACTTAATAAAATGTCAACCACACCACGGATTCCCAGACAGTCTCCCACACTGGTACTAGCGAGGCTTTAAGCTGTGTAACTTCTGCGATCTGACGAGAGCTGGCACATTAAGCTTAGAATGGCCATTGACATTAAATGCTTTAATCCATAGTCCTTTTTAATCGATTGTGAAACAAAATCTAAACGATATAATAAAAAGGCATGCGCACCACGGATTCCCAGATAGTCTCCCATACTGGTACTAGCGAGACCTTAAGCTGTGTAACTTCTGCGATGTTGACGAGGGCAGGAACATTCAGCTAAGAATAGCCATTAACATTAAATGCTTTAATCAATAGTCCTTTTTAAACTATTGTGAAACAAAATCTAAATGACATAATAAAAGGGCAAGCGCACGACGGATTCCCAGACAGTACCAGCGAGGACTTAAGCTGTGTAACTTCTGAGATCAGACGAGAGCAGGCACATTCAGCTTAGAATGGATATTGCCATTAAATGCTTTAATCCATAGTACTTTTTAATCGATTGTGAAACAAAATCTAAATGACATAATAAGAAATCAACCGCACCACGGATTCCCACGCTGGTACTAGCGAGACATTAAGCTGTGTAACTTCTGCGATCTGACAAGAGCAGGCACACTCAGCTTAGAATGGCCATTGACATTAAATGCTTTAATCCACAGTCCTTTTTAATCGATTGTGAAACAAAATCTAAACTACATAATAAAAAGTACACCACACCACGGTTTCCCAGACAGTCTCCCACACTAGTACTAGTGGGGCCTTAATCTGCGTAACTTCTGCGATCTGACCACAGCAGGAACATCCATCTTAGAATGGCCATTGACTCTAAATGCTTTATTCCATAGTCCTTTGTATTCGATTGTGAAACAAAATCTAAACGACATAATAAAAAGTCAACCGCACCACGAATTCCCAGACCGTTTCCCACACTGGTACTTACAAGGACTTAAGCTGTGTAACTTCTGCGATCTGACGAGAGCAGGCACATTCAGCTTCGAATGGCCGTTGACATTAAATGTGTTAGTCCATAGTCCTTTTTAATCGATTGTGAAACAAAATCCAAACGACATAATAAAAATGCAACCGCACCACGGATACCTAGACAGTCTCCCACACTGGTACTAGCGAAGCCTTAAGCTGTGTAACTTCTGCAATCTTACGAGAGCAGGCACATTCAGCGTAGAACGGCCATTGACATTAAATGCTTTAATCCATAGTCCTTTTTAATCGATTGTGAAACAAAATCTAAACTACATAATAAAAAGTCAACTGCACCAACGATTCCCAGACAGTCTCCCACACTGGTACTAGCGAGGCCTTAAGCTGTGTAACTTCTGCGATCTGACGAGAGCAGGCACATTCAGCTTAGAATGGCCATTGACATTAAATGCTTTAATCCATAGTCCTTTTTAATCGATTGTGAAACAAAATCTAAACGACATAATAAAAAGGCAACCGCACCATGAATTCCCAGACTGTCTCCCACACTGGTACTAGCAAGGACTTAAACTGTGTAACTTCTGCGATCTGACGAAAGCAGGCACATTCAGCTTAGAATGGCCATTAACATTTAACACTCTAATCCATAGTCCTTTTTAATCGATTGTGAAACAAAATCTAAACGACATAATAAAAGGTCAACTGCACCACGTATTCCCAGATAGTGTCCCACACTGGTACAAGCAAGGACTTAAGCTGAGCAACTTCTGCAATCTGACGAGAGCAGGCACATTCAGCTAAGAATGGCCATTGACATTAAACGCTTTAATCCATAGTCCTTTTTAATCGATTTTGAAACAAAATCTAAACGACATAATAAAAACTCAACCGCACCATGGATTCCCAGACTGTCTCCCACATTGGTACTAGCAAGGACTTAAGCTGTGTAACTTCTGCGATCTGACGAGAGCAGGCACATTCAGCGTAGAATGGCCATTAACATTTAACGCTTTAATCCATAGTCCTTTTTAATCGATTGTGAAACAAAATCTAAACGACATAATAAAAGTCAACTGCACCACAGATTCCCAGATAGACTCCCACACCGGTACTAGCAAGGACTTAAGCTGTGTAACTTCTGCGATCTGACGAGAGCAGGCACATTCAGCTAAGAATGGCCATTCACATTAAATGCTTTAATCCATAGTCCTTTTTAATCGATTTTGAAACAAAATCTAAACGGCATAATAAAAAGTCAACCGCACCAACGATTCCCAGACAGTCTCCCACACTGGTACTAGCGAGGCCTTAAACTGTGTAACTTCTGTGATCTGACACATTCAGCTTAGAATGGCCATTGACATTAAATGCTTTAATCCATAGTCCTTTTTAATCGATTGTGAAACAAAATCTAAACGACATAACATAAAGGCTACCGCACCACGGATACCCAGACAGTCTCTCACACTGGTACTAGCGAGGGCTTAAGCTGTGTAACTTGTGCGATCTGACGAGAGCAGGAACATTCAGCTTAGAATAGCCATTGACATTAAATACAGTAATCCATAGTCCTTTTTAATCGATTGTGAAACAAAATCTAAACGACATAATAAAAAGGTAGCCGCACCACGGATTCCCAGACAGTCTCCCACACGGGTACTAGCGAGGCCTTAAGCTGTGTAACTTCTGCGATCTGACGAGAGCAGGGACATTCAGCTTAGAATGGCCATTGACATTAAATGCTTTAATCCATAGTCCTTTTTAATCGATTGTGAAACAAAATCTAAACGACATAATAAAAATTCAACCGCACCATGGATTCCCAGACAGTCTCCCACACTGGTACTAGCGAGGCCTTAAGCTGTGTAACTTCTGCGTTCTGACGAGAGCAGGTACATTCAGCTTAGAATGGCCATTGACGTTAAATGCTTTAATCATTAGTCCTATTTAATCTATTGTGAAACAAAATCTAAACGACATAATAAAAAGTCAACCGCACCACAGACAGTCTCCCACACTGGTACTAGCGATGCCTTAAGCTGTGTAACTTCTGCGATCTGACGAGAGCAGGGACATTCAGCTTAGAATGGCCATTGACATTAAATGCTTTAATCCATAGTCCTTTTTAATCGATTGTGAAACAAAATCTAAACGACATAATAAATATTCAACCGCACCACTGATTCCCAGACAGTCTCCCACACTGGTACTGGCGAGGCCTTAAGCTGTGTAACTTCTGCGATCTGACGAGAGCAGGCACATTCAGCTTAGAATGGCCATTGACGTTAAATGCTTTAATCCATAGTCCTCTTTAATCTATTGTGAAACAAAATCTAAACGACATAATAAAAAGTCAACCGCACCACGGATTCCCTGACAGTCTCCCACACTGGTACTAGCGAGGCGTTAAGCTGTGTAACTTCTGCGATCTAACGAGAGCAGGCACATTCAGCTTAGATTGGCCATTGACATTAAATGCTTTAATCCATAGTCCTTTTTAATCGATTGTGAAACAAAATCTAAACGACATAATAAAAAGTCAACCGCACCACGGATTCCCAGACAGTCTCCCACACTGGTACTAGCGAGGCCTTACGCTGCGTAACTTCTGCGATCTGACGAGAGCAGGGACATTCAGCTTAGAATGCCCATTGACATTAAATGCTTTAATCCATAGTCCTTTTTAATCGATTGTGAAACAAAATCTAAACGACATAATAAAAATTCAACCGCACCATGGATTCCCAGACAGTCTCCCACACTGGTACTAGCGATGCCTTAAGCTGTGTAACTTCTGCGATCTGACGAGAGCAGGGACATTCAGCTTAGAATGGCCATTGACATTAAATGCTTTAATCCATAGTCCTTTTTAATCGATTGTGAAACAAAATCTAAACGACATAATAAATATTCAACCGCACCACTGATTCCCAGACAGTCTCCCACACTGGTACTGGCGAGGCCTTAAGCTGTGTAACTTCTGCGATCTGACGAGAGCAGGCACATTCAGCTTAGAATGGCCATTGACGTTAAATGCTTTAATCCATAGTCCTCTTTAATCTATTGTGAAACAAAATCTAAACGACATAATAAAAAGTCAACCGCACCACGGATTCCCTGACAGTCTCCCACACTGGTACTAGCGAGGCGTTAAGCTGTGTAACTTCTGCGATCTAACGAGAGCAGGCACATTCAGCTTAGATTGGCCATTGACATTAAATGCTTTAATCCATAGTCCTTTTTAATCGATTGTGAAACAAAATCTAAACGACATAATAAAAAGTCAACCGCACCACGGATTCCCAGACAGTCTCCCACACTGGTACTAGCGAGGCCTTACGCTGCGTAACTTCTGCGATCTGACGAGAGCAGGGACATTCAGCTTAGAATGCCCATTGACATTAAATGCTTTAATCCATAGTCCTTTTTAATCGATTGTGAAACAAAATCTAAACGACATAATAAAAATTCAACCGCACCATGGATTCCCAGACAGTCTCCCACACTGGTACTAGCGAGGCCTTAAGCTGTGTAACTTCTGCGTTTTGACGAGAGCAGGCACATTCAGCTTAGAATGGCCATTGACGTTAAATGCTTTAATCCATAGTCCTTTTTAATCAATTGTGAAACAAAATCTAAACGACATAATAAAAAGTCAACCGCACCACGGATTCCCAGACAGTCTCCCACACTGGTACTAGCGAGGCCTTAAGCTGTGTAACTTCTGCGATCTAACGAGAGCAGGCACATTCAGCTTAGAATGGCCATTGACATTAAATGCTTTAATCCATAGTCCTTTTTAATCGATTGTGAAACAAAATCTAAACAACATAATAAAAAGTCAACCGCACCACGGATTCCCAGACAGTCTCCCACACTGGTACTAGCGAGGCCTTAAGCTGTGTAACTTCTGCGATCTGACGAGAGCAGGGACATTCAGCTTAGAATGGCCATTGACATTAAATGCTTTAATCCATAGTCCTTTTTAATCGATTGTGAAACAAAATCTAAACGACATAATAAAAAGTCAACCGCACCACGGATTCCAAGACAGTCTCCCACACTGGTACTAGCGAGCCCTTAAGCTGTGTAAGTTCTGCGATCTGACGAGAGCAGGCACATTCAGCTTAGAATGGCCATTGACATTAAATACTTTAATCCATAGTCCTTTTTAATCGATTGTGAAACAAAATCTAAACGACATAATAAAAAGTCAACCGCACCACAGATTCCCAGACAGTCTCCCACACTGGTACTAGCGAGGCCTTAAGCTGTGTAACTTCTGCGATCTGACGAGAGAAGGCACATTCAGCTTAGAATGGCCATTGACATTAAATGCGTTAATCCATAGTCCTTTTTAATCGATTGTGAAATAAAATCTAAACGACATAATAAAAAGTCAACCGCACCACGGATTCCAAGACAGTCACCCACACTGGTACTAGCGAGGCCTTAAGCCGTGTAACTTCTGCGTTCTGACGAGAGCAGGCACATTCAGCTTAGAATTGCCATTGACATTAAATGCTTTGATCCATAGTCCTTTTTAATCAATTGTGAAACAAAATCTAAACGACATAATAAAAAGTCAACCGCACCACAGATTCTCAGACAGTCTCCCACACTGGTACTGGTGAGGCCTTAAGCTGTGTAACTTCTGCGATCTGACGAGAGCAGGGACATTCAGCTTAGAATGGCCATTGACATTAAATGCTTTAATCCATAGTCCTTTTTAATCGATTGTGAAACAAAATCTAAACGACATAATAAAAATTCAACCGCACCACGGATTCCCAGACAGTCTCCCACACTGGTACTAGCGAGGCCTTAAGCTGTGTAACTTCTGCGATCTGACGAGAGCAGGCACATTCAGCTTAGAATGGCCATTGACGTTAAATGCTTTAATCCATAGTCCTATTTAATCTATTGTGAAACAAAATCTAAACGACATAATAAAAAGTCAACCGCACCACGGATTCCCAGACAGTCTCCCACACTGGTACTAGCGAGGCGTTAAGCTGTGTAACTTCTGCGATCTAACGAGAGCAGGCACATTCAGCTTAGAATGGCCATTGACATTAAATGCTTTAATCTATAGTCCTTTTTAATCGATTGTGAAACAAAATCTAAACGACATAATAAAAAGTCAACGGCACCACGGATTCCCAGACAGTCTCCCACACTGGTACTAGCGAGGCCTTAAGCTGTGTAACTTCTGCGATCTGAAGAGAGCAGGCACATTCAGCTTAGAATGGCCATTGACTTTAAAAGCCTTAAACCATAGTCCTATTTAATCTATTGTGAAACAAAATCTAAAAAACATAATAAAAAGTCAACCGCACCACAGATTCCCAGAGAGTCTCCCACACTGGTACTAGCGAGGCCTTAAGCTGTGTAACTTCTGCGATCTGACGAGAGCAGGCACATTCAGCTTAGAATGGCCATTGACTTTAAAAGCCTTAAACCATAGTCCTTTTTAATCTATTGTGAAACAAAATCTAAACAACATAATAAAAAGTCAACCGCACCACAGATTCCCAGAGAGTCTCCCACACTGGTACTAGCGAGGCCTTAAGCTGTGTAACTTCTGCGATCTGACGAGAGCAGGCACATTCAGCTTAGAATGGCCATTGACGTTAAATGCTTTAATCCATAGTCCTATTTAATCTATTGTGAAACAAAATCTAAACGACATAATAAAAATTCAACCGCACCACGGATTCCCAGACAGTCTCCCACACTGGTACTAGCGAGGCCTTAAGCTGTGTAACTTCTGCGATCTGACGAGAGCAGGGACATTCAGCTTAGAATGGCCATTGACATTAAATGCTTTAATCCATAGTCCTTTTTAATCGATTGTGAAACAAAATCTAAACGACATAATAAAAATGCAACCGCACCACGGATTCCCAGACACTCTCCCACACTGGTACTGGTGAGGCCTTAAGCTGTGTTACTTCTGCGTTCTGACGAGAGCAGGCACATTCAGCTTAGAATGGCCATTGACGTTAAATGCTTTAATCCATAGTCCTTTTTAATCAATTGTGAAACAAAATCTAAACGACATAATAAATAGTCAACCGCACCACGGATTCCCAGACAGTCTCCCACACTGGTACTGGTGAGGCCTTAAGCTGTGTAACTTCTGCGATCTGACGAGAGCAGGCACATTCAGCTTAGAATGACCATTGACGTTAAATGCTTTAATCTATAGTCCTATTTAATCTATTGTGAAACAAAATCTAAACGACATAATAAAAAGTCAACCGCACCACGGATTCCCAGACAGTCTCCCACACTGGTACTAGCGAAGCGTTAAGCTGTGTAACTTCTGCGATCTAACGAGAGAAGGCAAATTCAGCTTAGAATGGCCATTGACATTAAAAGCCTTAATCCAAAGTCCTATTTAATCTATTGTGAAACAAAATCTAAACAACATAATAAAAAGTCAACCGCACCACGGATTCCCAGACAGTCTCCCACACTGGTACTGGTGAGGCCTTAAGCTGTGTAACTGCTGCGATCTGACGAGAGCAGGCACATTCAGCTTAGAATGGCCATTGACGTTAAATGCTTTAATCCATAGTCCTATTTAATCTATTGTGAAACAAAATCTAAACGACATAATAAAAAGTCAACCGCACCACGGATTCCCAGACAGTCTCCCACACTGGTACTAGCGAAGCGTTAAGCTGTGTAACTTCTGCGATCTAACGAGAGAAGGCAAATTCAGCTTAGAATGGCCATTGACATTAAAAGCCTTAATCCAAAGTCCTATTTAATCTATTGTGAAACAAAATCTAAACAACATAATAAAAAGTCAACCGCACCATGGATTCCCAGACTGTCTCCCACACTGGTACTAGCGAGGCCTTAAGCTGTGTAACTTCTGCGTTCTGACGAGAGCAGGCACATTCAGCTTAGAATTGCCATTGACGTTAAATGCTTTAATCCATAGTCCTATTTAATCTATTGTGAAACAAAATCTAAACGACATAATAAAAAGTCAACCGCACCACGGATTCCCAGACAGTCTCCCACACTGGTACTAGCGAGGCCTTAAGCTGTGTAACTTCTGCAATCTGACGAGAGCAGGCACATTCAGCTTAGAATGGCCATTGACATTGAATGCTTTAATCCATAGTCCTTTTTAATCGATTGTGAAACAAAATCTAAACGACATAATAAAAAGTCAACCGCACCACGGATTCCCAGACAGTCTCCCACACTGGTACTAGCGAGGCCTTAAGCTGTGTAACTTCTGCGATCTGACGAGAGCAGGCACATTCAGCTTAGAATGGCCATTGACATTAAATGCTTTAATCCATAGTCCTTTTTAATCGATTGTGAAACAAAATCTAAACGACATAATAAAAAGTCAACCGCACCACGGATTCCCAGACAGTCTCCCACACTGGTACTAGCGAGGCCTTAAGCTGTGTAACTTCTGCGATCTGACGAGAGCAGGCACATTCAGCTTAGAATGGCCATTGACATTAAATGCTTTAATCCATAGTCCTTTTTAATCGATTGTGAAACAAAATCTAAACGACATAATAAAAAGTCAACCGCACCACAGATTCCCAGACAGTCTCCCACACTGGTACTAGCGAGGCGTTAAGCTGTGTAACTTCTGCGATCTAACGAAAGCAGGCACATTCAGCTTAGAATGGCCATTGACATTAAATGCATTAATCCATAGTTCTTTTTAATCGATTGTGAAACAAAATCTAAACGACATAATAAAAAGTCAACCACACCACGGATTCCCAGACAGTCTCCCACACTGGTACTAGCGAGGCCTTAAGCTGTGTGACTTCTGCGATCTGACGAGAGCAGGCACATTCAGCTTAGAATGGCCATTGACATTAAATGCTTTAATCCATAGTCCTTTTTAATCGATTGTGAAACAAAATCTAAACGACATAATAAAAAGTCAACCGCACCACGCATTCCCAGACAGTCTCCCACACTGGTACTAGCGAAGCCTTAAGCTGTGTAACTTCTGCGATCTGACGAGAGCAGGCACATTCAGCTTAGAATGGCCATTGACATTAAATGCTTTAATCCATAGTCCTTTTTAATCGATTGTGAAACAAAATCTAAACGACATAATAAAAAGTCAACCGCACCACGGATTCCCAAACAGTCTCCCACACTGGTACTAGCGAGGCGTTAAGCTGTGTAACTTCTGCGATCTAACGAGAGCAGGCACATTCAGCTTAGAATGGCCATTGACATTAAATGCTTTAATCCATAGTTCTTTTTAATCGATTGTGAAACAAAATCTAAACGACATAATAAAAAGTCAACCGCACCACGGATTCCCAGACAGTCTCCCACACTGGTACTAGCGAGGCCTTAAGCTGTGTGACTTCTGCGATCTGACGAGAGCAGGCACATTCAGCTTAGAATGGCCATTGACATTAAATGCATTAATCCATAGTTCTTTTTAATCGATTGTGAAACAAAATCTAAACGACATAATAAAAAGTCAACCACACCACGGATTCCCAGACAGTCTCCCACACTGGTACTAGCGAGGCCTTAAGCTGTGTGACTTCTGCGATCTGACGAGAGCAGGCACATTCAGCTTAGAATGGCCATTGACATTAAATGCTTTAATCCATAGTCCTTTTTAATCGATTGTGAAACAAAATCTAAACGACATAATAAAAAGTCAACCGCACCACGCATTCCCAGACAGTCTCCCACACTGGTACTAGTGAGGCCTTAAGCTGTGTAACTTCTGCGATCTGACGAGAGCAGGCACATTCAGCTTAGAATGGCCATTGACATTAAATGCTTTAATCCATAGTCCTTTTTAATCGATTGTGAAACAAAATCTAAACGACATAATAAAAAGTCAACCGCACCACGGATTCCCAAACAGTCTCCCACACTGGTACTAGCGAGGCGTTAAGCTGTGTAACTTCTGCGATCTAACGAGAGCAGGCACATTCAGCTTAGAATGGCCATTGACATTAAATGCTTTAATCCATAGTCCTTTTTAATCGATTGTGAAACAAAATCTAAACGACATAATAGAAAGTCAACCGCACCACGGATTCCCAGACAGTCTCCCACACTGGTACTAGCAAGGCCTTAAGCTGTGTAACTTCTGCGATCTGACGAGAGCAGGCACATTCAGCTTAGAATGGCCATTGACGTTAAATGCTTTAATCCATAGTCCTATTTAATCTATTGTGAAACAAAATCTAAACGACATAATAAAAAGTCAACCGCACCACGGATTCCCAGACAGTCTCCCACACTGGTACTAGCGAGGCGTTAAGCTGTGTAACTTCTGCGATCTAACGAGAGCAGGCACATTCAGCTTAGAATGGAAATTGACATTAAATGCTTTAATCCATAGTCCTTTTTAATCGATTGTGAAACAAAATCTAAACGACATAATAAAAAGTCAACCGCACCACGGATTCCCAGACAGTCTCCCACACTGGTACTAGCGAGGCCTTAAGCTGTGTAGCTTCTGCGATCTGACGAGAGCAGGCACATTCAGCTCAGAATGGCCATTGACTTTTAAAGCCTTAATCCATAGTCCTATTTAATCTATTGTGAAACAAAATCTAAACAACATAATAAAAAGTCAACCGCACCACAGATTCCCAGAGAGTCTCCCACACTGGTACTAGCGAGGCCTTAAGCTGTGTAACTTCTGCGATCTGACGAGAGCAGGCACATTCAGCTTAGAATGGCCATTGACATTAAATGCTATAATCCATAGTCCTTTTTAATCGATTGTGAAACAAAATCTAAACGACATAATAAAAAGTCAACCGCACCACGGATTCCCAGACAGTCTCCCACACTGGTACTAGCGAGGCCTTAAGCTGTGTAACTTCTGCGATCTGACGAGAGCAGGCACATTCAGCTTAGAATGGCCATTGACATTAAATGCTTTAATCCATAGTCCTTTTTAATCGATTGTGAAACAAAATCTAAACGACATAATAAAAAGTCAACCGCACCACGTATTCCCAGACAGTCTCCCACACTGGTACTAGCGAGGCCTTAAGCTGTGTAACTTCTGCGATCTGACGAGAGCAGGCACATTCAGCTTAGAATGGCCATTGACGTTAAATGCTTTAATCCATAGTCCTATTTAATCTATTGTGAAACAAAATCTAAACGACATAATAAAAAGTCAACCGCACCACGGATTCCCAGACAGTCTCCCACACTGGTACTAGCGAGGCCTTAAGCTGTGTAACTTCTGCGATCTGACGAGAGCAGGCACATTCAGCTTAGAATGGCCATTGACATTAAATGCTTTAATCCATAGTCCTTTTTAATCGATTGTGAAACAAAATCTAAACGACATAATAAAAAGTCAACCGCACCACGGATTCCCAGACAGTCTCCCACACTGGTACTAGCGAGGCCTTAAGCTGTGTAACTTCTGCGATCTGACGAGAGCAGGGACATTCAGCTTAGAATGGCCATTGACATTAAATGCTTTAATCCATAGTCCTTTTTAATCGATTGTGAAACAAAATCTAAACGACATAATAAATAGTCAACCGCACCACTGATTCCCAGACAGTCTCCCACACTGGTACTAGCGAGGCCTTAAGCTGTGTAACTTCTACGATCTGACGAGAGAAGGCACATTCAGCTTAGAATGGCCGTTGACATTAAATGGTTTAATCCATAGTCCTTTTTAATCGATTGTGAAACAAAATCTAAACGACATAATAGAAAGTCAACCGCACCACGGATTCCCAGACAGTCTCCCACACTGGTACTAGCAAGGCCTTAAGCTGTGTAACTTCTGCGATCTGACGAGAGCAGGCACATTCAGCTTAGAATGGCCATTGACGTTAAATGCTTTAATCCATAGTCCTATTTAATCTATTGTGAAACAAAATCTAAACGACATAATAAAAAGTCAACCGCACCACGGATTCCCAGACAGTCTCCCACACTGGTACTAGCGAGGCGTTAAGCTGTGTAACTTCTGCGATCTAACGAGAGCAGGCACATTCAGCTTAGAATGGAAATTGACATTAAATGCTTTAATCCATAGTCCTTTTTAATCGATTGTGAAACAAAATCTAAACGACATAATAAAAAGTCAACCGCACCACGGATTCCCAGACAGTCTCCCACACTGGTACTAGCGAGGCCTTAAGCTGTGTAGCTTCTGCGATCTGACGAGAGCAGGCACATTCAGCTCAGAATGGCCATTGACTTTTAAAGCCTTAATCCATAGTCCTATTTAATCTATTGTGAAACAAAATCTAAACAACATAATAAAAAGTCAACCGCACCACAGATTCCCAGAGAGTCTCCCACACTGGTACTAGCGAGGCCTTAAGCTGTGTAACTTCTGCGATCTGACGAGAGCAGGCACATTCAGCTTAGAATGGCCATTGACATTAAATGCTATAATCCATAGTCCTTTTTAATCGATTGTGAAACAAAATCTAAACGACATAATAAAAAGTCAACCGCACCACGGATTCCCAGACAGTCTCCCACACTGGTACTAGCGAGGCCTTAAGCTGTGTAACTTCTGCGATCTGACGAGAGCAGGCACATTCAGCTTAGAATGGCCATTGACATTAAATGCTTTAATCCATAGTCCTTTTTAATCGATTGTGAAACAAAATCTAAACGACATAATAAATAGTCAACCGCACCACTGATTCCCAGACAGTCTCCCACACTGGTACTAGCGAGGCCTTATGCTGTGTAACTTCTACGATCTGACGAGAGAAGGCACATTCAGCTTAGAATGGCCATTGACATTAAATGGTTTAATCCATAGTCCTTTTTAATCGATTGTGAAACAAAATCTAAACGACATAATAGAAAGTCAACCGCACCACGGATTCCCAGACAGTCTCCCACACTGGTACTAGCAAGGCCTTAAGCTGTGTAACTTCTGCGATCTGACGAGAGCAGGCACATTCAGCTTAGAATGGCCATTGACGTTAAATGCTTTAATCCATAGTCCTATTTAATCTATTGTGAAACAAAATCTAAACGACATAATAAAAAGTCAACCGCACCACGGATTCCCAGACAGTCTCCCACACTGGTACTAGCGAGGCGTTAAGCTGTGTAACTTCTGCGATCTAACGAGATCAGGCACATTCAGCTTAGAATGGAAATTGACATTAAATGCTTTAATCCATAGTCCTTTTTAATCGATTGTGAAACAAAATCTAAACGACATAATAAAAAGTCAACCGCACCACGGATTCCCAGACAGTCTCCCACACTGGTACTAGCGAGGCCTTAAGCTGTGTAGCTTCTGCGATCTGACGAGAGCAGGCACATTCAGCTCAGAATGGCCATTGACTTTTAAAGCCTTAATCCATAGTCCTATTTAATCTATTGTGAAACAAAATCTAAACAACATAATAAAAAGTCAACCGCACCACAGATTCCCAGAGAGTCTCCCACACTGGTACTAGCGAGGCCTTAAGCTGTGTAACTTCTGCGATCTGACGAGAGCAGGCACATTCAGCTTAGAATGGCCATTGACATTAAATGCTATAATCCATAGTCCTTTTTAATCGATTGTGAAACAAAATCTAAACGACATAATAAAAAGTCAACCGCACCACGGATTCCCAGACAGTCTCCCACACTGGTACTAGCGAGGCCTTAAGCTGTGTAACTTCTGCGATCTGACGAGAGCAGGCACATTCAGCTTAGAATGGCCATTGACATTAAATGCTTTAATCCATAGTCCTTTTTAATCGATTGTGAAACAAAATCTAAACGACATAATAAAAAGTCAACCGCACCACGTATTCCCAGACAGTCTCCCACACTGGTACTAGCGAGGCCTTAAGCTGTGTAACTTCTGCGATCTGACGAGAGCAGGCACATTCAGCTTAGAATGGCCATTGACGTTAAATGCTTTAATCCATAGTCCTATTTAATCTATTGTGAAACAAAATCTAAACGACATAATAAAAAGTCAACCGCACCACGGATTCCCAGACAGTCTCCCACACTGGTACTAGCGAGGCCTTAAGCTGTGTAACTTCTGCGATCTGACGAGAGCAGGCACATTCAGCTTAGAATGGCCATTGACATTAAATGCTTTAATCCATAGTCCTTTTTAATCGATTGTGAAACAAAATCTAAACGACATAATAAAAAGTCAACCGCACCACGGATTCCCAGACAGTCTCCCACACTGGTACTAGCGAGGCCTTAAGCTGTGTAACTTCTGCGATCTGACGAGAGCAGGGACATTCAGCTTAGAATGGCCATTGACATTAAATGCTTTAATCCATAGTCCTTTTTAATCGATTGTGAAACAAAATCTAAACGACATAATAAATAGTCAACCGCACCACTGATTCCCAGACAGTCTCCCACACTGGTACTAGCGAGGCATTAAGCTGTGTAACTTCTACGATCTGACGAGAGAAGGCACATTCAGCTTAGAATGGCCATTGACATTAAATGGTTTAATCCATAGTCCTTTTTAATCGATTGTGAAACAAAATCTAAACGACATAATAAAAAGTCAACCGCACCACGGATTCCCAAACAGTCTCCCACACTGGTACTAGCGAGGCCTTAAGCTGTGTAACTTCTGCGATCTGACGAGAGCAGGCACATTCAGCTTAGAATGGCCATTGACATTAGATGGTTTAATCCATAGTCCTTTTTAATCGATTGTGAAACAAAATCTAAACAACATAATAAAAAGTCAACCGCACCACAGATTCCCAGAGAGTCTCCCACACTGGTACTAGCGAGGCCTTAAGCTGTGTAACTTCTGCGATCTGACGAGAGCAGGCACATTCAGCTTAGAATGGCCATTGACTTTAAATGCTTTAATCCATAGTCCTTTTTAATCTATTGTGAAACAAAATCTAAACGACATAATAAAAAGTCAACCGCACCACGGATTCCCAGACAGTCTCCCACACTGGTACTAGCGAGGCCTTAAGCTGTGTAACTTCTGCGATCTGACGAGAGCAGGCACATTCAGCTTAGAATGGCCATTGACATTAAATGCTTTAATCCATAGTCCTTTTTAATCGATTGTGAAACAAAATCTAAACGACATAATAAAAAGTCAACCGCACCACGGATTCCCAGACAGTCTCCCACACTGGTACTAGCGAGGCCTTAAGCTGTGTAACTTCTGCGATCTGACGAGAGCAGGCAAATTCAGCTTAGAATGGCCATTGACATTAAATGCTTTAATCCATAGTCCTTTTTAATCGATTGTGAAACAAAATCTAAACGACATAATAAAAAGTCAACCGCACCACGGATTCCCAGACAGTCTCCCACACTGGTACTAGCGAGGCCTTAAGCTGTGTAACTTCTGCTATCTGACGAGAGCAGGGACATTCAGCTTAGAATGGCCATTGACATTAAATGCTTTAATCCATAGTCCTTTTTAATCGATTGTGAAACAAAATCTAAACGACATAATAAAAACTCAACCGCACCACGGATTCCCAGACAGTCTGCCACACTGGTACTAGCGAGGCCTTAAGCTGTGTATCTTCTGCGACCTGACAAGAGCAGGCACAATCAGCTTAGAATGGCCATTGACATTAAATGCTTTAATCCATAGTCCTTTTTAATCGATTGTGAAACAAAATCTAAACGACATAATAAAAAGTCAACCGCACCACGGATTCCCAGACAGTCTCCCACACTGGTACTAGCGAGGCCTTAAGCTGTGTAACTTCTGCGATCTGACGAGAGCAGGGACATTCAGCTTAGAGTGGCCATTGACATTATATGCTTTAATCCATAGTCCTTTTTAATCGATTGTGAAACAAAATCTAAACGACATAATAAAAATTCAACCGCACCACGGATTCCCAGACAGTCTCCCACACTGGTACTAGCGAGGCCCTAAGCTGTGTAACTTCTGCGATCTGACGAGAGCAGGCACATTCAGCTTAGAATAGCCATTGACTTTAAATGTTTTAATCCATAGTCCTATTTAATCTATTGTGAAACAAAATCTAAACGACATAATAAAAAGTCAACCGCACCACGGATTCCCAGACAGTCTCCCACACTGGTACTAGCGAGGCCTTAAGCTGTGTAACTTCTGCGATCTAACGAGAGCAGGCACATTCAGCTTAGAATGGCCATTGACATTAAATGCTTTAATCTATAGTCCTTTTTAATCGATTGTGAAACAAAATCTAAACGACATAATAAAAAGTCAACCGCACCACGGATTCCCAGACAGTCTCCCACACTGGTACTAGCGAGGCCTTAAGCTGTGTAACTTCAGCGATCTGACGAGAGCAGGCACATTCAGCTTAGAATGGCCAATGACTTTAAAAGCCTTAATCCATAGTCCTATTTAATCTATTGTGAAACAAAATCTAAACAACATAATAAAAAGTCAACCGCACCACAGATTCCCAGAGAGTCTCCCACACTGGTACTAGCGAGGCCTTAAGCTGTGTAACTTCTGCGATCTGACGAGAGCAGGCACATTCAGCTTAAAATGGCCATTGACGTTAAATGCTTTAATCCATAGTCCTATTTAATCTATTGTGAAACAAAATCTAAACGACATAATAAAAATTCAACCGCACCACGGATTCCCAGACAGTCTCCCACACTGGTACTAGCGAGGGCTTAAGCTGTGTAACTTCTGCGATCTGACGAGAGCAGGGACATTCAGCTTAGAATGGCCATTGACATTAAATGCTTTAATCCATAGTCCTTTTTAATCGATTGTGAAACAAAATCTAAACGACATAATAAAAATTCAACCGCACCACGGATTCCCAGACACTCTCCCACACTGGTACTAGCGAGGCCTTAAGCTGTGTAACTTCTGCGTTCTGACGAGAGCAGGCACATTCAGCTTAGAATGGCCATTGACGGTAAATGCTTTAATCCATAGTCCTTTTTAATCAATTGTGAATCAAAATCTAAACGACATAATAAAAAGTCAACCGCACCACGGATTCCCAGACCGTCTCCCACACTGGTACTGGTGAGGCCTTAAGCTGTGTAACTTCTGCGATCTGACGAGAGCAGCCACATTCAGCTTAGAATGGCCATTGACGTTAAATGCTTTAATCCATAGTCCTATTTAATCTATTGTGAAACAAAATCTAAACGACATAATAAAAATTCAACCTCACCACGGATTCCCAGACAGTCTCCCACACTGGTACTAGCGAGGCCTTAAGCTGTGTAACTTCTGCGATCTGACAAGAGCAGGCACATTCAGCTTAGAATGGCCATTGACATTAAATGCTTTAATCCATAGTCCTTTTTAATCGATTGTGAAACAAAATCTAAACGACATAATAAAAAGTCAAACGCACCACGGATTCCTAGACAGTCTCCCACACTGGTACTAGCGAGGCCTTAAGCTGTGTAACTTCTGCGATCTGACGAGAGCAGGCACATTCAGCTTAGAATGGCCATTGACATTAAATGCTTTAATCCATAGTCCTTTTTAATCGATTGTGATACAAAATCTAAACGACATAATAAAAAAGTCAACCGCTCCACGGATTCCCAGACAGTCTCCCACACTGGTACTAGCGAGGCCTTAAGCTGAGTAACTTCTGCGATCTGACGAGAGCAGGCACATTCAGCTTAGAATGGCCATTTACAATAAATGCTTTAATCCATAGTCCTTTTTAATCGATTGTGAAACAAAATCTAAACGACATAATAAAAGGTCAACCGCACCACGGATTCCCAGACAGTCTCCCACACTGGTACTAGCGAGGCCTTAAGCTGTGTAACTTCTGCGATCTGACGAGAGCAGGGACATTCAGCTTAGAATGGCCATTGACATTATATGCTTTAATCCATAGTCCTTTTTAATCGATTGTGAAACAAAATCTAAACGACATAATAAAAATTCAAACGCACCACGGATTCCAAGACAGTCTCCCACACTGGTACTAGCGAGGCCCTAAGCTGTGTAACTTCTGCGATCTGACGAGAGCAGGCAGATTCAGCTTAGAATAGCCATTGATTTTAAATGCTTTAATCCATAGTCCTATTTAATCGATTGTGAAACAAAATCTAAACGACATAATAAAAAGTCAACCGCACCACGGATTCCCAGACAGTCTCCCACACTGGTACTAGCGAGGCGTTAAGCTGTGTAACTTCTGCGATCTAACGAGAGCAGGCACATTCAGCTTAGAATGGCCATTGACATTAAATGCTTTAATCTATAGTCCTTTTTAATCGATTGTGAAACAAAATCTAAACGACATAATAAAAAGTCAACCGTACCACGGATTCCCAGACAGTCTCCCACACTGGTATTAGCGAGGCCTTAAGCTGTGTAACTTCTGCGATCTGACGAGAGCAGGCACATTCAGCTTAGAATGGCCATTGACTTTAAAAGCCTTAATCCATAGTCCTATTTAATCTATTGTGAAACAAAATCTAAACAACATAATAAAAAGTCAACCGCACCACAGATTCCCAGAGAGTCTCCCACACTGGTACTAGCGAGGCCTTAAGCTGTGTAACTTCTGCGATCTGACGAGAGCAGGGACATTCAGCTTAGAATGGCCATTGACATTAAATGCTTTAATCCATAGTCCTTTTTAATCGATTGTGAAACAAAATCTAAACGACATAATAAAAATTCAACCGCACCACGGATTCCCAGACACTCTCCCACACTGGTACTAGCGAGGCCTTAAGCTGTGTAACTTCTGCGTTCTGACGAGAGCAGGCACATTCAGCTTAGAATGGCCATTGACGTTAAATGCTTTAATCCATAGTCCTTTTTAATCAATTGTGAATCAAAATCTAAACGACATAATAAAAAGTCAACCGCACCACGGATTCCCAGACCGTCTCCCACACTGGTACTGGTGAGGCCTTAAGCTGTGTAACTTCTGCGATCTGACGAGAGCAGGCACATTCAGTTTAGAATGGCCATTGACGTTAAATGCTTTAATCCATAGTCCTATTTAATCTATTGTGAAACAAAATCTAAACGACATAATAAAAAATCAACCGCACCACGGATTCCCAGACAGTCTCCCACACTGGTACTAGCGAGGCCTTAAGCTGTGTAACTTCTGCGATCTGACGAGAGCAGGCACATTCAGCTTAGAATGGCCATTGACGTTAAATGCAATAATCCATAGTCCTTTTTAATCAATTGTGAAACAAAATCTAAACGACATAATAAAAAGTCAACCGCACCACGGATTCCCAGTCCATCTCCTACACTGGTACTGGCGAGGCCTTAAGCTGTGTAACTTCTGCGTTCTGACGAGAGCAGGCAAATTCAGCTTAGAATGGCCATTGACGTTAAATGCTTTAATCCAAAGTCCTATTTAATCTATTGTGAAACAAAATCTAAACAACATAATAAAAAGTCAACCGCACCACGGATTCCCAGACAGTCTCCCACACTGGTACTAGCGAGACCTTAAGCTGTGTAACTTCTGCGATCTGACGAGAGCAGGCACATTCAGCTTAGAATGGCCATTGACGTTAAATGCTTTAATCCATAGTCCTTTTTAATCAATTGTGAAACAAAATCTAAACGACATAATAAAAAGTCAACCGCACCACGGATTCCCAGACTGTCTCCCACACTGGTACTAGCGAGGCCTTAAGCTGTGTAACTTCTGCGTTCTGACGAGAGCAGGCACATTCAGCTTAGAATTGCCATTGACGTTAAATGCTTTAATCCATAGTCCTATTTAATCTATTGTGAAACATAATCTAAACGACATAATAAAAAGTCAACCGCACCACGGATTCCCAGACAGTCTCCCACACTGGTACTAGCGAGGCCTTAAGCTGTGTAACTTCTGCGATCTGACGAGAGCAGGCACATTCAGCTTAGAATGGCCATTGACATTAAATGCTTTAATCCATAGTCCTTTTTAATCGATTGTGAAACAAAATCTAAACGACATAATAAAAAGTCAACCGCACCACAGATTCCCAGACAGTCTCCCACACTGGTACTAGCGAGGCGTTAAGCTGTGTAACTTCTGCGATCTAACGAGAGCAGGCACATTCAGCTTAGAATGGCCATTGACATTAAATGCTTTAATCCATAGTCCTTTTTAATCGATTGTGAAACAAAATCTAAACGACATAATAAAAAGTCAACCGCACCACGGATTCCCAGACAGTCTCCCACACTGGTACTAGCGAGGCCTTAAGCTGTGTAACTTCTGCGATCTGACGAGAGCAGGCACATTCAGCTTAGAATGGCCATTGACATTAAATGCTTTAATCCATAGTCCTTTTTAATCGATTGTGAAACAAAATCTAAACGACATAATAAAAAGTCAACCGCACCACGGATTCCCAGACAGTCTCCCACACTGGTACTAGCGAGGCGTTAAGCTGTGTAACTTCTGCGATCTAACGAGAGCAGGCACATTCAGCTTAGAATGGCCATTGACATTAAATGCTTTAATCCATAGTCCTTTTTAATCGATTGTGAAACAAAATCTAAACGACATAATAAAAAGTCAACCGCACCACGGATTCCCAGACAGTCTCCCACACTGGTACTAGCGAGGCCTTAAGCTGCGTAACTTCTGCGATCTGACGAGAGCAGGCACATTCAGCTTAGAATGGCCATTGACATTAAATGGTTTAATCCATAGTCCTTTTTAATCGATTGTGAAACAAAATCTAAACGACATAATAAAAAGTCAACCGCACCACGGATTCCAAGACAGTCTCCCACACTGGTACTAGCGAGGCCTTAAGCTGTGTAACTTCTGCGATCTAACGAGAGCAGGCACATTCAGCTTAGAATGGCCATTGACATTAAATGCTTTAATCCATAGTCCTTTTTAATCGATTGTGAAACAAAATCTAAACGACATAATAAAAAGTCAACCGCACCACGGATTCCCAGACAGTCTCCCACACTGGTACTAGCGAGGCCTTAAGCTGTGTAACTTCTGCGATCTGACGAGAGCAGGCACATTCAGCTTAGAATGGCCATTGACATTAAATGCTTTAATCCATAGTCCTTTTTAATCGATTGTGAAACAAAATCTAAACGACATAATAAAAAGTCAACCGCACCACGGATTCCCAGACAGTCTCCCACACTGGTACTAGCGAGGCGTTAAGCTGTGTAACTTCTGCGATCTAACGAGAGCAGGCACATTCAGCTTAGAATGGCCATTGACATTAAATGCTTTAATCCATAGTCCTTTTTAATCGATTGTGAAACAAAATCTAAACGACATAATAAAAAGTCAACCGCACCACGGATTCCCAGACAGTCTCCCACACTGGTACTAGCGAGGCCTTAAGCTGCGTAACTTCTGCGATCTGACGAGAGCAGGCACATTCAGCTTAGAATGGCCATTGACATTAAATGGTTTAATCCATAGTCCTTTTTAATCGATTGTGAAACAAAATCTAAACTACATAATAAAAAGTCAACCGCACCACGGATTCCAAGACAGTCTCCCACACTGGTACTAGCGAGGCCTTAAGCTGTGTAACTTCTGCGATCTGACGAGAGCAGGCACATTCAGCTTAGAATAGCCATTGACATTAAATGCTTTAATCCATAGTCCTTTTTAATCGATTGTGAAACAAAATCTAAACGACATAATAAAAAGTCAACCGCTCCACGGATTCCCAGACAGTCTCCCACACTGGTACTAGCGAGGCCTTAAGCTGAGTAACTTCTGCGATCTGACGAGAGCAGGCACATTCAGCTTAGAATGGCGATTGACATTAAATGCTTTAATCCATAGTCCTTTTTAATCGATTGTGAAACAAAATCTAAACGACATAATAAAAATACAACCGCACCATGGATTCCCAGACAGTCTCCCACACTGGTACTAGTGAGGCCTTAAGCTGTGTAACTTCTGCGTTCTGACGAGAGCAGGCACATTCAGCTTAGAATTGCCATTGACGTTAAATGCTTTAATCCATAGTCCTTTTTAATCAATTGTGAGACAAAATCTAAACGACATAATAAAAAGTCAACCGCACCACGGATTCCCAGACAGTCTCCCACACTGGTACTGGTGAGGCCTTAAGCTGTGTAACTTCTGCGATCTGACGAGAGCAGGGACATTCAGCTTAGAATGGCCATTGACATTAAATGCTTTAATCCATAGTCCTTTTTAATCGATTGTGAAACAAAATCTAAACGACATAATAAAAATTCAACCGCACCACGGATTCCCAGACAGTCTCCCACACTGGTACTAGCGAGGCCTTAAGCTGTGTAACTTCTGCGATCTGACGAGGGCAGGCACATTCAGCTTAGAATGGCCATTGACGTTAAATGCTTTAATCCATAGTCCTATTTAATCTATTGTGAAACAAAATCTAAACGACATAATAAAAAGTCAACCGCACCACGGATTCCCAGACAGTCTCCCTCACTGGTACTAGCGAGGCGTTAAGCTGTGTAACTTCTGCGATCTAACGAGAGCAGGCACATTCAGCTTAGAATGGCCATTGACATTAAATGCTTTAATCTATAGTCCTTTTTAATCGATTGTGAAACAAAATCTAAACGACATAATAAAAAGTCAACCGCACCACGGATTCCCAGACAGTCTCCCACACTGGTACTAACGAGGCCTTAAGCTGTGTAACTTCTGCGATCTGAAGAGAGCAGGCACATTCAGCTTAGAATGGCCATTGACTTTAAAAGCCTTAAACCATAGTCCTATTTAATCTATTGTGAAACAAAATCTAAACAACATAATAAAAAGTCAACTGCACCACAGATTCCCAGAGAGTCTCCCACACTGGTACTAGCGAGGCCTTAAGCTGTGTAACTTCTGCGATCTGACGAGGGCAGGCACATTCAGCTTAGAATGGCCATTGACGTTAAATGCTTTAATCCATAGTCCTATTTAATCTATTGTGAAACAAAATCTAAACGACATAATAAACATTTAACCGCACCACGGATTCCCAGACAGTCTCCCACACTGGTACTAGCGAGGCCTTAAGCTGTGTAACTTCTGCGTTCTGACGAGAGCAGGCACATTCATCTTAGAATGGCCATTGACGTTAAATGCTTTAATCCATAGTCCTTTTTAATCAATTGTGAAACAAAATCTAAACGACATAATAAAAAGTCAACCGCACCACGGATTCCCAGACAGTCTCCCACACTGGTACTGGTGAGGCCTTAAGCTGTGTAACTTCTGCGATCTGACGAGAGCAGGCACATTCAGCTTAGAATGGCCATTGACGTTAAATGCTTTAATCCATAGTCCTATTTAATCTATTGTGAAACAAAATCTAAACGACATAATAAAAAGTCAACCGCACCACGGATTCCCAGACAGTCTCCCACACTGGTACTAGCGAAGCGTTAAGCTGTGTAACTGCTGCGATTTAACGAGAGAAGGCAAATTCAGCTTAGAATGGCCATTGACATTAAAAGCCTTAATCCAAAGTCCTATTTAATCTATTGTGAAACAAAATCTAAACAACATAATAAAAAGTCAACCGCACCACGGATTCCCAGACAGTCTCCCACACTGGTACTGGTGAGGCCTTAAGCTGTGTAACTTCTGCGATCTGACGAGAGCAGGCACATTCAGCTTAGAATGGCCATTGACGTTAAATGCTTTAATCCATAGTCCTATTTAATCTATTGTGAAACAAAATCTAAACGACATAATAAAAAGGCAACCGCACCACGGATTCCCAGACAGTCTCCCACACTGGTACTAGCGAAGCGTTAAGCTGAGTAACTTCTGCGATCTAACGAGAGAAGGCAAATTCAGCTTAGAATGGCCATTGACATTAAAAGCCTTAATCCAAAGTCCTATTTAATCTATTGTGAAACAAAATCTAAACAACATAATAAAAAGTCAACCGCACCACAGATTCCCAGAGAGTCTCCCACACTGGTACTAGCGAGGCCTTAAGCTGTGTAACTTCTGCGATCTGACGAGAGCAGGCACATTCAGCTTAGAATGGCCATTGACATTAAATGCTTTAATCCATAGTCCTTTTTAATCGATTGTGAAACAAAATCTAAACGACATAATAAAAAGTCAACCGCACCACGGATTCCCAGACAGTCTCCCACACTGGTACTAGCGAGGCCTTAAGCTGTGTAACTTCTGCGATCTGATGAGAGAAGGCACATTCAGCTTAGAATGGCCATTGACATTAAATGCTTTAATCCATTGTCCTTTTTAATCGATTGTGAAACAAAATCTAAACGACATAATAAAAATTCAACCGCACCACGTATTCCCAGACAGTCTCCCACACTGGTACTAGCGAGGCCTTAAGCTGTGTAACTTCTGCGATCTGACGAGAGCAGGCACATTCAGCTTAGAATGGCCATTGACGTTAAATGCTTTAATCCATAGTCCTATTTAATCTATTGTGAAACAAAATCTAAACGACATAATAAAAAGTCAACCACACCACGGATTCCCAGACAGTCTCCCACACTGGTACTAGCGAAGCGTTAAGCTGTGTAACTGCTGCGATTTAACGAGAGAAGGCAAATTCAGCTTAGAATGGCCATTGACATTAAAAGCCTTAATCCAAAGTCCTATTTAATCTATTGTGAAACAAAATCTAAACAACATAATAAAAAGTCAACCGCACCACGGATTCCCAGACAGTCTCCCACACTGGTACTGGTGAGGCCTTAAGCTGTGTAACTTCTGCGATCTGACGAGAGCAGGCACATTCAGCTTAGAATGGCCATTGACGTTAAATGCTTTAATCCATAGTCCTATTTAATCTATTGTGAAACAAAATCTAAACGACATAATAAAAAGGCAACCGCACCACGGATTCCCAGACAGTCTCCCACACTGGTACTAGCGAAGCGTTAAGCTGTGTAACTTCTGCGATCTAACGAGAGAAGGCAAATTCAGCTTAGAATGGCCATTGACATTAAAAGCCTTAATCCAAAGTCCTATTTAATCTATTGTGAAACAAAATCTAAACAACATAATAAAAAGTCAACCGCACCACAGATTCCCAGAGAGTCTCCCACACTGGTACTAGCGAGGCCTTAAGCTGTGTAACTTCTGCGATCTGACGAGAGCAGGCACATTCAGCTTAGAATGGCCATTGACATTAAATGCTTTAATCCATAGTCCTTTTTAATCGATTGTGAAACAAAATCTAAACGACATAATAAAAAGTCAACCGCACCACGGATTCCCAGACAGTCTCCCACACTGGTACTAGCGAGGCCTTAAGCTGTGTAACTTCTGCGATCTGATGAGAGAAGGCACATTCAGCTTAGAATGGCCATTGACATTAAATGCTTTAATCCATTGTCCTTTTTAATCGATTGTGAAACAAAATCTAAACGACATAATAAAAAGTCAACCGCACCACGTATTCCCAGACAGTCTCCCACACTGGTACTAGCGAGGCCTTAAGCTGTGTAACTTCTGCGATCTGACGAGAGCAGGCACATTCAGCTTAGAATGGCCATTGACGTTAAATGCTTTAATCCATAGTCCTATTTAATCTATTGTGAAACAAAATCTAAACGGCATAATAAAAAGTCAACCGCACCACGGATTCCCAGACAGTCTCCCACATTGGTACTAGCGAGGCCTTAAGCTGTGTAACTTCTGCGATCTGACGAGAGCAGGCACATTCAGTTTAGAATGGCCATTGACTTTAAATGCTTTAATCCATAGTCCTTTTTAATCGATTGTGAAACAAAATCTAAACGACATAATAAAAAGTCAACCGCACCACGGATTCCCAGACAGTCTCCCACACTGGTACTAGCGAGGCCTTAAGCTGTGTAACTTCTGCGATCTGACGAAAGCAGGGACATTCAGCTTAGAATGGCCATTGACATTAAATGCTTTAATCCATAGTCCTTTTTAATCGATTGTGAAACAAAATCTAAACGACATAATAAAAAGTCAACCGCACCACGGATTCCCAGACAGTCTCCCACACTGGTACTAGCGAGGCCTTAAGCTGTGTAACTTCTGCGATCTGACGTGAGCAGGTACATTCAGCTTAGAATGGCCATTGACATTAAATGCTTTAATCCATAGTCCTTTTTAATCGATTGTGAAACAAAATCTAAACGACATAATAAAAAGTCAACCGCACCACGGATTCCCAGACAGTCTCCCACACTGGTACTAGCGAGGCCTTAAGCTGTGTAACTTCTGCGAACTGACGAGAGCAGGCACATTCAGCTTAGAATGGCCATTGACATTAAATGTTTTAATCCATAGTCCTTTTTAATCGATTGTGAAACAAAATCTAAACGACATAATAAAAAGTCAACCGCACCACGGATTCCCAGACAGTCTCCCACACTGGTTCTAGCGAGGCCTTAAGCTGTGTAACTTCTGCGATCTGACGAGAGCAGGCACATTCAGCTTAGAATGGCCATTGACTTTAAAAGCCTTAATCCATAGTCCTATTTAATCTATTGTGAAACAAAATCTAAACAACATAATAAAAAGTCAACCGCACCACAGATTCCCAGAGAGTCTCCCACACTGGTACTAGCGAGGCCTTAAGCTGTGTAACTTCTGCGATCTGACGAGAGCAAGCACATTCAGCTTAGAATGGCCATTGACATTAAATGCTTTAATCCATAGTCCTTTTTAATCGATTGTGAAACAAAATCTAAACGACATAATAAAAAGTCAACCGCAACACGGATTCCCAGACAGTCTCCCACACTGGTACTAGCGAGGCCTTAAGCTGTGTAACTTCTGCGATCTGACCAGAGCAGGGACATTCAGCTTAGAATAGCCATTGACATTAAATGCTTTAATCCATAGTCCTTTTTAATCGATTGTGAAACAAAATCTAAACGACATAATAAAAATTCAACCGCACCACGGATTCCCAGACAGTCTCCCACACTGGTACTAGCGAGGCCTTAAGCTGTGTAACTTCTGCGATCTGACGAGAGCAGGCACATTCAGCTTAGAATGGCCATTGACATTAAATGCTTTAATCCATAGTCCTTTTTAATCGATTGTGAAACAAAATCTAAACGACATAATAAAAAGTCAACTGCACCACGGATTCCCAGACAGTCTCCCACACTGGTTCTAGCGAGGCCTTAAGCTGTGTAACTTCTGCGATCTGATGAGAGCAGGCACATTCAGCTCAGAATGGCCATTGACTTTAAAAGTCTTAATCCATAGTCCTATTTAATCTATTGTGAAACAAAATCTAAACAACATAATAAAAAGTCAACCGCACCACGGATTCCCAGACAGTCTCTCACACTGGTACTAGCGAGGCCTTAAGCTGTGTAACTTCTGCAAACTGACGAGAGCAGGCACATTCAGCTTAAAATGGCCATTGACGTTAAATGCTTTAATCCATAGTCCTATTTAATCTATTGTGAAACAAAATCTAAACGACATAATAAAAAGTCAACCGCACCACGGATTCCCAGACAGTCTCCCACACTGGTACTAGCGAGGCCTTAAGCTGTGTAACTTCTGCAATCTGACGAGAGCAGGCACATTCAGCTTAGAATGGCCATTGACATTAAATGCTTTAATCCATAGTCCTTTTTAATCGATTGTGAAACAAAATCTAAACGACATAATAAAAAGTCAACCGCAACACGGATTCCCAGACAGTCGCCCACACTGGTACTAGCGAGGCCTTAAGCTGTGTAACTTCTGCGATCTGACGAGAGCAGGCACATTCAGTTTAGAATGGCCATTGACATTAAATGCTTTAATCCATAGTCCTTTTTAATCGATTGTGAAACAAAATCTAAACGACATAATAAAAAGTCAACCGCACCACGGATTCCCAGACAGTCTCCCACGCTGGTACTAGCGAGGCCTTAAGCTGTGTAACTTCTGCGATCTGACGAGAGCAGGCACATTCAGCTTAGAATGGCCATTGACATTAAATGCTTTAATCCATAGTCCTTTTTAATCGATTGTGAAACAAAATCTAAACGACATAATAAAAAGTCAACCGCACCACGGATTCCCAGACAGTCTCCCACACTGGTACTAGCGAGGCCTTAAGCTGTGTAACTTCTGCGATCTGACGAGAGCAGGCACATTCAGCTTAGAATGGCCATTGACTTTAAAAGCCTTAATCCATAGTCCTATTTAATCTATTGTGAAACAAAATCTAAACAACATAATAAAAAGTCAACCGCACCACAGATTCCCAGAGAGACTCCCACACTGGTACTAGCGAGGCCTTAAGCTGTGTAACTTCTGCGATCTGACGAGAGCAGGCACATTCAGCTTAGAATGGCCATTGACATTAAATGCTTTAATCCATAGTCCTTTTTAATCGAATGTGAAACAAAATCTAAACGACATAATAAAAAGTCAACCGCACCACGGATTCCCAGACAGTCTCCCACACTGGTACTAGCGAGGCGTTAAGCTGTGTAACTTCTGCGTTCTAACGAGAGAAGGCAAATTCAGCTTAGAATGGCCATTGACATTAAAAGCCTTAATCCAAAGTCCTATTTAATCTATTGTGAAACAAAATCTAAACAACATAATAAAAAGTCAACCGCACCACGGATTCCCAGACAGTCTCCCACACTGGTACTAGCGAGGCCTTAAGCTGTGTAACTTCTGCGATCTGACGAGGGCAGGCACATTCAGCTTAGAATGGCCATTGACATTAAATGCTTTAATCCATAGTCCTTTTTAATCGATTGTGAAACAAAATCTAAACAACATAATAAAAATTCAACCGCACCACGGATTCCCAGACAGTCTCCCACACTGGTACTAGCGAGGCCTTAAGCTTTGTAACTTCTGCGATCTGACGAGAGCAGGCACATTCAGCTTAGAATGGCCATTGACATTAAATGCTTTAATCCATAGTCCTTTTTAATCGATTGTGAAACAAAATCTAAACGACATAATAAAAAGTCAACCGCACCACGGATTCCCAGACAGTCTCCCACACTGGTACTAGCGAGGCCTTAAGCTGTGTAACTTCTGCGATCTGACGAGAGCAGGGACATTCAGCTTAGAATAGCCATTGACATTAATTGCTTTAATCCATAGTCCTTTTTAATCGATTGTGAAACGAAATCGAAACGACATAATAAAAATTCAACCGCACCACGGATACCCAGACAGTCTACCACACTGGTACTAGCGAGGCCTTAAGCTGTGTAACTTCTGCGTTCTGACGAGAGCAGGAACATTCAGCTTAGAATGGCCATTGACGTTAAATGCTTTAATCCATAGTCCTTTTTAATCGATTGTGAAACAAAATCTAAACGACATAATAAAAAATCAACCGCACCACGGATTCCCAGACAGTCTCCCACACTGGTACTAGCGAGGCCTTAAGCTGTGTAACTTCTGCGTTCGGACGAGAGCAGGCACATTCAGCTTAGAATGGCCATTGACGTTAAATCCTTTAATCCATAGTCCTATTTAATCTATTGTGAAACAAAATCTTAACGACATAATAAAAAGTCAAGCGCACCACGGATTCCCAGACAGTCTCCCACACTGGTACTAGCGAGGCCTTAAGCTGTGTAACTTCTGCGATCTGACGAGAGCAGGCACTTTCAGCTTAGAAAGACCATTGACATTAAAAGCCTTAATCCATAGTCCTATTTAATCTATTGTGAAACAAAATCTAAACAACATAATAAAAAGTCAACCGCACTACGGATTCCCAGACAGTCTCCCACACTGGTACTAGCGAGGCCTTAAGCTGTGTAACTTCTGTGATCTGACGAGAGCAGGGACATTCAGCTTAGAATGGGCATTGACATTAAATGCTTTAATCCATAGTCCTTTTTAATCGATTGTGAAACAAAATCTAAACGACATAATAAAAAATCAACCGCACCACGGATTCCCAGACAGTCTCCCACACTGGTACTAGCGAGGCCTTAAGCTGTGTAACTTCTGCGATCTGACGAGAGCAGGCACATTCAGCTTAGAATGGCCATTGACATTAAATGCTTTAATCCATAGTCCTATTTAATCTATTGTGAAACAAAATCTAAACGACATAATAAAAAGTCAACCGCACCACGGATTCCCAGACAGTCTCCCACACTGGTACTAGCGAGGCCTTAAGCTGTGTAACTTCTGCGATCTGACGAGAGCAGGCACATTCAGCTTAGAATGGCCATTGACATTAAATGCTTTAATCCATAGTCCTATTTAATCTATTGTGAAACAAAATCTAAACGACATAATAAAAAGTCAACCGCACCACAGATTCCCAGACAGTCTCCCACACTGGTACTAGCAAGGCCTTAAGCTGTGTAACTTCTGCGATCTGACGAGAGCAGGCACATTCAGCTTAGAATGGCCATTGACATTAAATGCTTTAATCCATAGTCCTTTTTAATCGATTGTGAAACAAAATCTAAACGACATAATAAAAAGTCAACCGCACCACGGATTCACAGACAGTCTCCCACACTGGTACTAGCGAGGCCTTAAGCTGTGTAATTTCTGCGATCTGACGAGAGCAGGCACATTCAGCTTAGAATGGCCATTGACGTTAAATGCTTTAATCCATAGTCCTATTTAATCTATTGTGAAACAAAATCTAAACGACATAATAAAAAGTCAACCGCACCACGGATTCCCAGACAGTCTCCCACATTGGTACTAGCGAGGCGTTAAGCTGTGTAAGTTCTGCGTTCTAACAAGAGCAGGCACATTCAGCTTAGACTGGCCATTGACATTAAATGCTTTAATCCATAGTCCTTTTTAATCGATTGTGAAACAAAATCTAAACGACATAATAAAAAGTCAACCGCACCACAGATTCCCAGACAGTCTCCCACAATGGTACTAGCGAGGCCTTAAGCTGTGTAACTTCTGCGATCTGACGAGAGCAGGAACATTCAGCTTAGAATGGCCATTGACATTAAACGCTTTAATCCATAGTCCTTTTTAATCGATTGTGAAACGAAATCGAAACGACATAATAAAAAGTCAACCGCACCACGGATTCCCAGACAGTCTCCCACACTGGTACTAGCGAGGCCTTAAGCTGTGTAACTTCTGCGATCTGACGAGAGCAGGGACATTCAGCTTAGAATAGCCATTGACATTAAATGCTTTAATCCATAGTCCTTTTTAATCGATTGTGAAACAAAATCTAAACGACATAATAAAAATTCAACCGCACCATGGATTCCCAGACAGTCTCCCACACTGGTACTAGCGAGGCCTTAAGCTGTGTAACTTCTGCGATCTGACGAGAGCAGGCACATTCAGCTTAGAATGGCCATTGACATTAAATGCTTTAATCCATAGTCCTATTTAATCTATTGTGAAACAAAATCTAAACGACATAATAAAAAGTCAACCGCACCACTGATTCCCAGACAGTCTCCCACACTCGTACTAGCGAGGCCTTAAGCTGTGTAACTTCTGCGATCTGACGAGAGCAGGCACATTCAGCTTAGAATGGCCATTGACATTAAAAGCCTTAATCCATAGTCCTATTTAATCTATTGAGAAACAAAATCTAAACAACATAATAAAAAGCCAACCGCACCACGGATTCCCAGACAGTCTCCCACACTGGTACTAGCAAGGCCTTAAGCTGTGTAACTTCTGCGATCTGACGAGAGCAGGCACATTCAGCTTAGAATGGCCACTGACATTAAATGCTTTAATCCATAGTCCTTTTTAATCGATTGTGAAACAAAATCGAAACGACATAATAAAAAGTCAACCGCACCACGGATTCCCAGACAGTCTCCCACACTGGTACTAGCGAGGCCTTAAGCTGTGTAACTTCTGCGATCTGACGAGAGCAGGCACATTCAGCTTAGAATGGCCATTGACATTATATTCTTTAATCCATAGTCCTTTTTAATCGATTGTGAAACAAAATCTAAACGACATAACAAAAAGTCAACCGCACCACGGATTCCCAGACAGTCTCCCACACTGGTACTAGCGAGGCCTTAAGCTGTGTAACTTCTGCGATCTGACGAGAGCAGGGACATTCAGCTTAGAATGGCCATTGACATTAAATGCTTTAATCCATAGTCCTTTTTAATCGATTGTGAAACAAAATCTAAACGACATAATAAAAAGTCAACCGCACCACGGATTCCCAGACAGTCTCCCACACTGGTACTAGCGAGGCCTTAAGCTGTGTAACTTCTGCGATCTGACGAGAGCAGGCACATTCAGCTTAGAATGGCCATTGACGTTAAATGCTTTAATCCATAGTCCTATTTAATCTATTGTGAAACAAAATCTAAACGACATAATAAAAAGTCAACCGCACC
The DNA here is from genome assembly GCF_050947455.1 of Rhinoderma darwinii. Taxonomy (NCBI): domain Eukaryota; kingdom Metazoa; phylum Chordata; class Amphibia; order Anura; family Rhinodermatidae; genus Rhinoderma; species Rhinoderma darwinii. Next base: position 83,902 of record NW_027463983.1, read on the forward strand.
ACGGATTCCCAGACAGTCTCCCACATTGGTACTAGCGAGGCGTTAAGCTGTGTAAGTTCTGCGATCTAACAAGAGCAGGCACATTCAGCTTAGACTGGCCATTGACATTAAATGCTTTAATCCATAGTCCTTTTTAATCGATTGTGAAACAAAATCTAAACGACATAATAAAAAGTCAACCGCACCACGGATTCCCAGACAGTCTCCCACACTGGTACTAGCGAGGCCTTAAGCCGTGTAACTTCTGCGATCTGACGAGAGCAGGGACATTCAGCTTAGAATAGCCATTGACATTAAATGCTTTAATCCATAGTCCTTTTTAATCGATTGTGAAACAAAATCTAAACGACATAATAAAAATTCAACCGCTCCACGGATTCCCAGACAGTCTCCCACACTGGTACTAGCGAGGCCTTAAGCTGTGTAACTTCTGCGATCTGACGAGAGCAGGCACATTCAGCTTAGAATGGCCATTGACGTTAAATGCTTTAATCCATAGTCCTATTTAATCTATTGTGAAACAAAATCTAAACGACATAATAAAAAGTCAACCGCACCAATGATTCCCAGACAGTCTCCCACACTCGTACTAGCGAGGCCTTAAGCTGTGTATCTTCTGCGATCTGACGAGAGCAGGCACATTCAGCTTAGAATGGCCATTGACATTAAAAGCCTTAATCCATAGTCCTATTTAATCTATTGTGAAACAAAATCTAAACAACATAATAAAAAGCCAACCGCACCACGGATTCCCAGATAGTCTCCCACACTGGTACTAGCAAGGCCTTAAGCTGTGTAACTTCTGTGATCTGACGAGAGCAGGCACATTCAGCTTAGAATGGCCACTGACATTAAATGCTTTAATCCATAGTCCTTTTTAATCGATTGTAAAACAAAATCGAAACGACATAATAAAAAGTCAACCGCACCACGGATTCCCAGACAGTCTCCCACACTGGTACTAGCGAGGCCTTAAGCTGTGTAACTTCTGCGATCTGACGAGAGCAGGCACAGTCAGCTTAGAATGGCCATTGACTTTATATGCTTTAATCCATAGTCCTTTTTAATCGATTGTGAAACAAAATCTAAACGACATAACAGTAAGTCAACCGCACCACGGATTCCCAGACAGTCTCCCACACTGGTACTAGCGAGGCCTTAAGCTGTGTAACTTCTGCGATCTGACGAGAGCAGGCACATTCAGCTTAGAATGGCCATTGACATTAAATGCTTTAATCCATAGTCCTTTTTAATCGATTGTGAAACAAAATCTAAACGACATAATAAAAAGTCAACTGCACCACGGATTCCCAGACAGTCTCCCACACTCGTACTAGCGAGGCCTTAAGCTGTGTAACTTCTGCGATCTGACGAGAGCAGGGACATTCAGCTTAGAATGGCCATTGACATTAAATGCTTTAATCCATAGTCCTTTTTAATCGATTGTGAAACAAAATCTAAACGACATAATAAAAATTCAACTGCACCACGGATTCCCAGACAGTCTCCCACACTGGTATTAGCGAGGCCTTAAGCTGTGTAACTTCTGCGATCTGACGAGAGCAGGCACATTCAGCTTAGAATGGCCATTGACGTTAAATGCTTTAATCCATAGTCCTATTTAATCTATTGTGAAACAAAATCTAAACGACATAATAAAAAGTCAACCGCACCATGGATTCCCAGACAGTCTCCCACGCTGGTACTAGCGAGGCGTTAAGCCGTGTTACTTCTGCAATCTAACGAGAGCAGCCACATTCAGCTTAGAATGGCCATTGACATTAAAAGCCTTAATCCATAGTCCTATTTAATCTATTGTGAAACAAAATCTAAACAACATAATAAAAAGTCAACCGCACCACGGATTCCCAGACAGTCTCCCACACTGGTACTAGCGAGGCCTTAAGCTGTGTAACTTCTGTGATCTGACGAGAGCAGGGACATTCAGCTTAGAATGGCCATTGACATTAAATACTTTAATCCATAGTCCTTTTTAATCGATTGTGAAACAAAATCTAAACGACATAATAAAAAATCAACCGCACCACGGATTCCCAGACAGTCTCCCACACTGGTACTAGCGAGGCCTTAAGCTGTGTAACTTCTGTGTTCTGACGAGAGCAGGCACATTCAGCTTAGAATGGCCATTGACGTTAAATCTTTTAATCCATAGTCCTATTTAATCTATTGTGAAACAAAATCTAAACGACATAATAAAAAGTCAAGCGCACCACGGATTCCCAGACAGTCTCCCACACTGGTACTAGCGAGGCCTTAAGCTGTGTAACTTCTGCGATCTGACGAGAGCAGGCACATTCAGCTTAGAATGGCCATTGACATTAAATGCTTTAATCCATAGTCCTTTTTAATCGATTGTGAAACAAAATCTAAACGACATAATAAAAAGTCAATCGCACCACGGATTCCCAGACAGTCTCCCACACTGGTACTAGCAAGGCATTAAGCTATGTAACTTCTGCGATCTGACGATAGCAGGCACATTCAGCTTAGAATGGCCATTGACGTTAAATGCTTTAATCCATAGTCCTATTTAATCTATTGTGAAACAAAATCGAAACGACATAATAAAAAGTCAACCGCACCACGGATTCCCAGACAGTCTCCCACACTGGTACTAGCGAGGCCTTAAGCTGCGTAACTTCTGCGATCCGACGAGGGCAGGCACATTCAGCTTAGAATGGCCATTGATATTAAATGCTTTAATCCATAGTCCTTTTTAATCGATTGTGAAACAAAATCTAAACGACATAATAAAAAGTCAACCGCACCACGGATTCCCAGACAGTCTCCCACACTGATACTAGCGAGGCCTTAAGCTGTGTAACTTCTGCGATCTGACGAGAGCAGGGACATTCAGCTTAGAATGGCCATTGACATTAAATGCTTTAATCCATAGTCCTTTTTAATCGATTGTGAAACAAAATCTAAACGACATAATAAAAATTCAACCGCACCACGAATTCCCAGACAGTCTCCCACACTGGTACTAGCGAGGCCTTAAGCTGTGTAACTTCTGCGATCTGACGAGAGTAGGTATATTCAGCTTAGAATGGCCATTGACGTTAAATGCTTTAATCCACAGTCCTATTTAATCTATTGTGAAACAAAATCTAAACAACATAATAAAAAGTCAACCGCACCACGGATTCCCAGAGTGTCTCCCACACTGGTACTAGCGAGGCCTTAAGCTGTGTAACTTCTGCGATCTGATGAGAGCAGGCACATTCAGCTTAGAATGGCCGTTGACATTAAAAGCCTTAATCCATAGTCCTATTTAATCTATTGTGAAACAAAATCTAAACGACATAATAAAAAGTAAACCGCACCACGGATTCCCAGACAGTCTCCCACACTGGTACTAGCGAGGCCTTAAGCTGTGTAACTTCTGCGATCTGACGAGAGCAGGCACATTCAGCTTAGAATGGCCATCGACATTAAACGCTTTAATCCATAGTCCTTTTTAATCGATTGTGAAACAAAATCTAAACAACATAATAAAAAGTCAACCGCACCACGGATTCCCAGACAGTCTCCCACACTGGTACTAGCGAGGTTTTAAGCTGAGTAACTTCTGCAATCTGACGAGAGCAGGGACATTCAGCTTAGAATGGCCGTTGACATTAAATGCTTTAATCCATAGTACTTTTTAATCGATTGTGAAACAAAATCTAAACGACATAATAAAAATTCAACCGCTCCACGGATTCCCAGACAGTCTCCCACACTGGTACTAGCGAGGCCTTAAGCTGTGTAACTTCTGCGATCTGACGAGAGCAGGCACATTCAGCTTAGAATGGCCATTGACATTAAATGCTTTAATCCATAGTCCTTTTTAATCGATTGTGAAACAAAATCTAAACGACATAATAAAAAGTCAACCGCACCACGGATTCCCAGACAGTCTCCCACACTGGTACTAGCGAGGCCTTAAGCTGTGTAACTTCTGCGATCTGACGAGGGCAGGCACATTCAGCTTAGAATGGCCATTAACGTTAAATGCTTTAATCCATAGTCCTTTTTAATCGATTGTGAAACAAAATCTAAACGACATAATAAAAAGTCAACCGCACCACGGATTCCCAGACAGTCTCCCACACTGGTACTAGCGAGGCCTTAAGCTGTGTAACTTCTGCGATCTGACGAGAGCAGGCACATTCAGCTTAGAATCGCCATTGACATTAAAAACCTTAATCCATAGTCCTATTTAATCTATTGTGAAACAAAATCTAAACAACATAATAAAAAGTCAACCGCACCACGGATTCCCAGACAGTCTCCCACACTGGTACTAGCGAGGCCTTAAGCTGTGTAACTTCTGCGATCTGACGAGAGCAGGGACATTCAGCTTAGAATGGCCATTGACATTAAATGCTTTAAGCCATAGTCCTTTTTAATCGATTGTGAAACAAAATCTAAACGACATAATAAAAAGTCAACCACACCACGGATTCCCAGACAGTCTCCCACACTGGTACTAACGAGGCCTTAAGCTGTGTAACTTCTGCGATCTGACGAGATCAGGCACATTCAGCTTAGAATGGCCATTGACATTAAATGCTTTAATCCATAGTCCTTTTTAATCGATTGTGAAACATAATCTAAACGACATAATAAAAAGTCAACCGCACCACGGATTCCCAGACAGTCTCCCACACTGGTACTAGCGAGGCCTTAAGCTGTGTAACTTCTGCGATCTGACGAGAGCAGGTACATTCAGCTTAGAATGGCCATTGACGTTAAATGCTTTAATCCATAGTCCTTTTTAATCGATTGTGAAACAAAATCTAAACGACATAATAAAAATTCAACCGCACCACGGATTCCCAGACAGTCTCCCACACTGGTACTAGCGAGGCCTTAAGCTGTGTAACTTCTGCGATCTGATGAGAGCAGGCACATTCAGCTTAGAATGGCCATTGACGTTAAATGCTTTAATCCATAGTCCTATTTAATCTATTGTGAAACAAAATCTAAACGACATAATAAAAAGTCAACCGCACCACGGATTCCCAGACAGTCTCCCACATTGGTACTAGCGAGGCGTTAAGCTGTGTAAGTTCTGCGATCTAACAAGAGCAGGCACATTCAGCTTAGAATGGCCATTGACATTAAATGCTTTAATCAATAGTCCTTTTTAATCGATTGTGAAACAAAATCTAAACGACATAATTAAAAGTCAACCGCACCACGGATTCCCAGACAGTCTCCCACACTGGTACTAGCGAGGCCTTAAGCTGTGTAACTTCTGCGATCTGACGAGAGCAGGCACATTCAGCTTAGAATGGCCATTGACATTAAATGCTTTAATCCATAGTCCTTTTTAATCGATTGTGAAACAAAATCTAAACGACATAATAAAAAGTCAACCGCACCACGGATTCCCAGACAGTCTCCCACACTGGTACTAGCGAGGCCTTAAGCTGTGTAACTTCTGCGATCTGACGAGGGCAGGGACATTCAGCTTAGAATGGCCATTGACATTAAATGCTTTAATCCATAGTCCTTTTAATCGATTGTGAAACAAAATCTAAACGACATAATAAAAAGTCAACCGCACCACGGATTCCCAGACAGTCTCCCACACTGGTACTAGCGAGGCCTTAAGCTGTGTAACTTCTGCGATCTGACGAGAGCAGGCACATTCAGCTTAGAATGGCCATTGACGTTAAATGCTTTAATCCATAGTCCTATTTAATCTATTGTGAAACAAAATCTAAACGACATAATAAAAAGGCAACCGCACCACGGATTCCCAGACAGTCTCCCACACTGGTACTAGCGAGGCCTTAAGCTGTGTAACTTCTGCGATCTGACGAGAGCAGGCACATTCAGCTTAGAATGGCCGTTGACATTAAAAGCCTTAATCCATAGTCCTATTTAATCTATTGTGAAACAAAATCTAAACAACATAATAAAAAGTCAACCGCACCACGGATTCCCAGACAGTCTCCCACACTGGTACTAGCGAGGCCTTAAGCTGTGTAACTTCTGCGATCTGACGAGAGCAGGGACATTCAGCTTAGAATGGCCATTGACATTAAATGCTTTAAGCCATAGTCCTTTTTAATCGATTGTGAAACAAAATCTAAACGACATAATAAAAAGTCAACCACACCACGGATTCCCAGACAGTCTCCCACACTGGTACTAACGAGGCCTTAAGCTGTGTAACTTCTGCGATCTGACGAGAGCAGGCACATTCAGCTTAGAATGGCCATTGACATTAAATGCTTTAATCCATAGTCCTTTTTAATCGATTGTGAAACATAATCTAAACGACATAATAAAAAGTCAACCACACCACGTATTCCCAGACAGTCTCCCACACTGGTACTAACGAGGCCTTAATCTGTGTAACTTCTGCGATCTGACGAGAGCAGGCACATTCAGCTTAGAATGGCCATTGACATTAAATGCTTTAATCCATAGTCCTTTTTAATCGATTGTGAAACATAATCTAAACGACATAATAAAAAGTCAACCGCACCACGGATTCCCAGACAGTCTCCCACACTGTCTCCCACACTGGTACTAGCGAGGTCTTAAGCTGTGTAACTTCTGCGATCTGACGAGAGCAGGCACATTCAGCTTAGAATGGCCATTGACGTTAAATGCTTTAATCCATAGTCCTATTTAATCTATTGTGAAACAAAATCTAAACGACATAATAAAAAGTCAACCGCACCACGGATTCCGAGACAGTCTCCCACACTGGTACTAGCGAGGCCTTAAGCTGTGTAACTTCTGCGATCTGACGAGAGCAGGAACATTCAGCTTAGAATGGCCATCGACATTAAACGCTTTAATCCATAGTCCTTTTTAATCGATTGTGAAACAAAATCTAAACGACATAATAAAAAGGCAACTGCACCACGGATTCCCAGACAGTCTCCCACACTGGTACTAGCGAGGTTTTAAGCTGTGTAACTTCTGCAATCTGACGAGAGCAGGGACATTCAGCTTAGAATGGCCATTGACATTAAATGCTTTAATCCATAGTCCTTTTTAATCGATTGTGAATCAAAATATAAACGACATAATAAAAATTCAACTGCTCCACGGATTCACAGACAGTCTCCCACACTGGTACTAGCGAGGCCTTAAGCTGTGTAACTTCTGCGATCTGACGAGAGCAGGCACATTCAGCTTAGAATGGCCACTGACATTAAATGCTTTAATCCATAGTCCTTTTTAATCGATTGTGAAACAAAATCTAAACGACATAACAAAAAGTCAACTGCACCACGGATTCCCAGACAGTCTCCCACACTGGTACTAGCGAGGCCTTAAGCTGTGTAACTTCTGCGATCTGACGAGAGCAGGCACATTCAGCTTAGAATGGCCATTGACATTAAAAGCCTTAATCCATAGTCCTATTTAATCTATTGTGAAACAAAATCTAAACAACATAGTAAACAGTCAACCGCACCACGGATTCCCAGAGAGTCTCCCACACTGGTACTAGCGAGGAATTAAGTTGTGTAACTTTTGTGATCTGACGAGAGGAGGGACATTTAGCTTAGAATGGCCATTGACATTAAATGCTTTAATCCATAGTCCTTTTTAATCGATTGTGAAACAAAATCTAAACGACATAATAAAAATTCAACCGCACCACGGATTCCCAGACAGTCTCCCACACTGGTACTAGCGAGGCCTTAAGCTGTGTAACTTCTGTGTTCTGACGAGAGCAGGCACATTCAGCTTAGAATGGCCATTGACGTTAAATTCTTTAATCCATAGTCCTATTTAATCTATTGTGAAACAAAATCTAAACGACATAATAAAAAGTCAACCGCACCACGGATTCCCAGACAGTCTCCCACACTGGTACTAGCGAGGCCTTAAGCTGTGTAACTTCTGCGATCTGACGAGAGCAGGAACATTCAGCTTAGAATGGCCATTGACGTTAAATGCTTTAATCCATAGTCCTATTTAATCTATTGTGAAACAAAATCTAAACAACATAATAAAAAGCCAACCGCACCACGGATTCCCAGACAGTCACCCACACTGGTACTAGCGAGGCCTTAAGTTGTGTAACTTCTGCAATCTGACGAGAGCAGGCACATTCAGCTTAGAATGGCCATTGACATTAAATGCTTTAATCCATAGTCCTTTTTAATCGATTGTGAAACAAAATCTAAACGACATAATAAAAATTTAACCGCACCACGGATTCCCAGACAGTCTCCCACACTGGTACTAGCGAGGCCTTAAGCTTTGTAACTTCTGCGATCTGACGAGAGCAGGCACATTCAGCTTAGAATGGCCATTGACGTTAAATGCTTTAATCCATAGTCCTATTTAATCTATTGTGAAACAAAATCTAAACGACATAATAAAAAGGCAACCGCACCACGGATTCCCAGACAGTCTCCCACACTGGTACTAGCGAGGCCTTAAGCTGTGTAACTTCTGCGATCTGACGAGAGCAGGCACATTCAGCTTAGAATGGCCGTTGACATTAAAAGCCTTAATCCATAGTCCTATTTAATCTATTGTGAAACAAAATCTAAACAACATAATAAAAAGTCAACCGCACCACGGATTCCCAGAGTGTCTCCCACACTGGTACTAGCGAGGCCTTTAGCTGTGTAACTTCTGCGATTTGACGAGAGCAGGGAAATTCAGCTTAGAATGGCCATTGACGTTAAATGCTTTAATCCATAGTCCTATTTAATCTATTGTGAAACAAAATCTAAACGACATAATAAAAAGTCAACCGCACCACGGATTCCCAGACAGTCTCCCACACTGGTACTAGCGAGGTTTTAAGCTGTGTAACTTCTGCAATCTGACGAGAGCAGGGACATTCAGCTTAGAATGGCCATTGACATTAAATGCTTTAATCCATAGTACTTTTTAATCGATTGTGAAACAAAATCTAAACGACATAATAAAAATTCAACCGCTCCACGGATTCCCAGACAGTCTCCCACACTGGTACTAGCGAGGCCTTAAGCTGTGTAACTTCTGCGATCTGACGAGAGCAGGCACATTCAGCTTAGAATGGCCATTGACATTAAATGCTTTAATCCATAGTCCTTTTTAATCGATTGTGAAACAAAATCTAAACGACATAATAAAAAGTCAACCGCACCACGGATTCCCAGACAGTCTCCCACACTGGTACTAGCGAGGCCTTAAGCTGTGTAACTTCTGCGATCTGACGAGAGCAGGCACATTCAGCTTAGAATGGCCATTGACGTTAAATGCTTTAATCCATAGTCCTATTTAATCTATTGTGAAACAAAATCTAAACGACATAATAAAAAGTCAACCGCACCACGGATTCCGAGACAGTCTCCCACACTGGTACTAGCGAGGCCTTAAGCTGTGTAACTTCTGCGATCTGCCGAGAGCAGGCACATTCAGCTTAGAATGGCCATTGACATTAAAAGCCTTAATCCATAGTCCTATTTAATCTATTGTGAAACAAAATCTAAACAACATAATAAACAGTCAACCGCACCACGGATTCCCAGAGAGTCTCCCACACTGGTACTAGCGAGGCCTTAAGATGTGTAACTTTTGTGATCTGACGAGAGGAGGGACATTTAGCTTAGAATGGCCATTGACATTAAATGCTTTAATCCATAGTCCTTTTTAATCGATTGTGAAACAAAATCTAAACGACATAATAAAAATTCAACCGCACCACGGATTCCCAGACAGTCTCCCACACTGGTACTAGCGAGGCCTTAAGCTGTGTAACTTCTGTGTTCTGACGAGAGCAGGCACATTCAGCTTAGAATGGCCATTGACGTTAAATTCTTTAATCCATAGTCCTATTTAATCTATTGTGAAACAAAATCTAAACGACATAATAAAAAGTCAACCGCACCACGGATTCCCAGACAGTCTCCCACACTGGTACTAGCGAGGCCTTAAGCTGTGTAACTTCTGCGATCTGACGAGAGCAGGCACATTCAGCTTAGAATGGCCATTGACATTAAATGCGTTAGTCCATAGTCCTTTTTAATCGATTGTGAAACAAAATCTAAACGACATAATAAAAAGTCAACCGCACCACGGATTCCCAGACAGTCTCCCACACTGGTACTAGCGAGGCCTTAAGCTGTGTAACTTCTGCGATCTGACGAGAGCAGGCACATTCAGCTTAGAATGGCCATTGACATTAAATGCTTTAATCCATAGTCCTTTTTAATCGATTGTGAAACAAAATCTAAACGACATAATAAAAAGTCAACCGCACCACGGATTCCCAGACAGTCTCCCACACTGGTACTAGCGAGGCCTTAAGCTGTGTAACTTCTGCGATCTGACGAGAGCAGGGACATTCAGCTTAGAATGGCCATTGACATTAAATGCTTTAATCCATAGTCCTTTTTAATCGATTGTGAAACAAAATCTAAACGACATAATAAAAATTCAACCACACCACGTATTCCCAGACAGTCTCCCACACAGGTACTAGCGAGGCCTTAAGCTGTGTAACTTCTGCGATCTGACGAGAGCAGGCACATTCAGCTTAGAATGGCGATTGACATTAAATGCTTTAATCCATAGTCCTTTTTAATCGATTGTGAAACAAAATCTAAACGACATAATAAAACGTCAACCGCACCATGGATTCCCAGACAGTCTCCCACACTGGTACTAGCGAGGTTTTAAGCTGTGTAACTTCTGCGATCTGACGAGAGCAGGGACGTTCAGCTTAGAATGGCCATTGACATTAAATGCTTTAATCCATAGTCCTTTTTAATCTATTGTGAAACAAAATCTAAACAACATAATAAAAAGTCAACCGCACCGCGGATTCTCAGAGAGTCTCCCACACTGGTACTAGCGAGGCCTTAAGCTGTGTAACTTCTGCGAGACAGTCTCCCACACTGGTACTAGCGAGGCCTTAAGCTGTGTAACTTCTGCGATCTGACGAGAGCAGGAACATTCAGCTTAGAATGGCCATCGACATTAAACGCTTTAATCCATAGTCCTTTTTAATCGATTGTGAAACAAAATCTAAACGACATAATAAAAAGGCAACTGCACCACGGATTCCCAGACAGTCTCCCACACTGGTACTAGCGAGGTTTTAAGCTGTGTAACTTCTGCAATCTGACGAGAGCAGGGACATTCAGCTTAGAATGGCCATTGACATTAAATGCTTTAATCCATAGTCCTTTTTAATCGATTGTGAATCAAAATATAAACGACATAATAAAAATTCAACTGCTCCACGGATTCACAGACAGTCTCCCACACTGGTACTAGCGAGGCCTTAAGCTGTGTAACTTCTGCGATCTGACGAGAGCAGGCACATTCAGCTTAGAATGGCCACTGACATTAAATGCTTTAATCCATAGTCCTTTTTAATCGATTGTGAAACTGCACCACGGAAGACAGTGCTTCTATACTAATTGCCAGGCGCTGAGACGAATGCCGCCAAGATCAAGCGTCTAAGACTTACGGTTCAAGAATTAGCCTCAGAAACAGTGGGAAACAGTGCTTCTATACTAATTGCCAGGCGCTGAGACGAATGCCGCCAAGATCGAGCGTCTATGACTTACGGTTCAAGAATTAGCCTCAGAAACAGTGGTTTTGAACATGCTGCCAATAGCTCGCCTGGGAAACATCCAGAGAAGTCCAAGATAGTGTTTTTTTTAGACTGGCTGCCACGAGCTGAAACGAATGCAGCCAAGAGCGAGCGTCTGTGACTTACGGTTCAAAAGTTATTCACATAAACATGGTTCTGAACTTTGCTGCCAGCCGCGAAAGCCAAAGCAACCAAGATCGAGCGTCTAGGATTTACTTGTGAATAGCTCGCCTGGAAAACATCCAGAGAAGTCAAAGACAGTGCAGCTATACTAATTGCCAGGCGCTGAGACGAATGCCGCCAAGATCAAGCGTCTAAGACTTACGGTTCAAGAATTAGCCTCAGAAACAGTGGGAAACAGTGCTTCTATACTAATTGCCAGGCGCTGAGACGAATGCCGCCAAGATCGAGCGTCTATGACTTACGGTTCAAGAATTAGCCTCAGAAACAGTGGTTTTGAACATGCTGCCAATAGCTCGCCTGGGAAACATCCAGAGAAGTCCAAGATAGTGTTTTTTAGACTGACTGCCACGAGCTGAAACGAATGCAGCCAAGAGCGAGCGTCTGTCACTTACGGTTCAAGAGTTATTCACAGAAACATGGTTCTGAACTTTGCTGCCAGCCGCGAAAGCGAAAATAACCAAGATCGAGCGTCTAGGATTTACTTGTCAATAGCTCGCCTGGGAAGCATCCAGAGAAGTCAAAGATAGTGCTTCCATACTAATTGCCAGGCGCTGAGACGAATGCCGCCAAGATCAAGCGTCTAAGACTTACGGTTCAAGAATTAGCCTCAGAAACAGTGGGAAACAGTGCTTCTGTACTAATTGCCAGGCGCTGAGACGAATGCCGCCAAGATCGAGCGTCTATGACTTACGGTTCAAGAATTAGCCTCAGAAACAGTGGTTCTGAACATGCTGCCAATAGCTCGCCTGGGAAACATCCAGAGAAGTCCAAGATAGTGTTTTTTTTAGACTGGCTGCCACGAGCTGAAACGCATGCAGCCAAGAGCGAGCGTCTGTGACTTACGGTTCAAGAGTTATTCACAGAAACATGGTTCTGAACTTTGCTGCCAGCCGCGAAAGCGAAAGTAACCAAGATCGAGCGTCTAGGATTTACTTGTGAATAGCTCGCCTGGGAAACTTTCAGATAAGTCAAAGACAGTGCTTCTATACTAATTGCCAGGCGCTGAGACGAATGCCGCCAAGATCAAGCGTCTAAGACTTACGGTTCAAGAATTAGCCTCAGAAACAGTGGGAAACAGTGCTTCTATACTAATTGCCAGGCGCTGAGACGAATGCCGCCAAGATCGAGCGTCTATGACTTACGGTTCAAGAATTAGCCTCAGAAACAGTGGTTTTGAACATGCTGCCAATAGCTCGCCTGGGAAACATACAGAGAAGTCCAAGATAGTGTTTTTTTTAGACTGGCTGCCACGAGCTGAAACGCATGCAGCCAAGAGCGAGCGTCTGTGACTTACGGTTCAAGAGTTATTCACAGAAACATGGTTCTGAACTTTGCTGCCAGCCGCGAAAGCGAAAGTAACCAAGATCGAGCGTCTAGGATTTACTTGTGAATAGCTCGCCTGGGAAACTTTCAGATAAGTCAAAGACAGTGCAGCTATACTAATTGCCAGGCGCTGAGACGAATGCCGCCAAGATCAAGCGTCTAAGACTTACGGTTCAAGAATTAGCCTCAGAAACAGTGGGAAACAGTGCTTCTATACTAATTGCCAGGCGCTGAGACGAATGCCGCCAAGATCGAGCGTCTATGACTTACGGTTCAAGAATTAGCCTCAGAAACAGTGGTTTTGAACATGCTGCCAATAGCTCGCCTGGGAAACATCCAGAGAAGTCCAAGATAGTGTTTTTTAGACTGACTGCCACGAGCTGAAACGAATGCAGCCAAGAGCGAGCGTCTGTCACTTACGGTTCAAGAGTTATTCACAGAAACATGGTTCTGAACTTTGCTGCCAGCCGCGAAAGCGAAAATAACCAAGATCGAGCGTCTAGGATTTACTTGTCAATAGCTCGCCTGGGAAGCATCCAGAGAAGTCAAAGATAGTGCTTCCATACTAATTGCCAGGCGCTGAGACGAATGCCGCCAAGATCAAGCGTCTAAGACTTACGGTTCAAGAATTAGCCTCAGAAACAGTGGGAAACAGTGCTTCTGTACTAATTGCCAGGCGCTGAGACGAATGCCGCCAAGATCGAGCGTCTATGACTTACGGTTCAAGAATTAGCCTCAGAAACAGTGGTTCTGAACATGCTGCCAATAGCTCGCCTGGGAAACATCCAGAGAAGTCCAAGATAGTGTTTTTTTTAGACTGGCTGCCACGAGCTGAAACGCATGCAGCCAAGAGCGAGCGTCTGTGACTTACGGTTCAAGAGTTATTCACAGAAACATGGTTCTGAACTTTGCTGCCAGCCGCGAAAGCGAAAGTAACCAAGATCGAGCGTCTAGGATTTACTTGTGAATAGCTCGCCTGGGAAACTTTCAGATAAGTCAAAGACAGTGCTTCTATACTAATTGCCAGGCGCTGAGACGAATGCCGCCAAGATCAAGCGTCTAAGACTTACGGTTCAAGAATTAGCCTCAGAAACAGTGGGAAACAGTGCTTCTATACTAATTGCCAGGCGCTGAGACGAATGCCGCCAAGATCGAGCGTCTATGACTTACGGTTCAAGAATTAGCCTCAGAAACAGTGGTTTTGAACATGCTGCCAATAGCTCGCCTGGGAAACATACAGAGAAGTCCAAGATAGTGTTTTTTTTAGACTGGCTGCCACGAGCTGAAACGCATGCAGCCAAGAGCGAGCGTCTGTGACTTACGGTTCAAGAGTTATTCACAGAAACATGGTTCTGAACTTTGCTGCCAGCCGCGAAAGCGAAAGTAACCAAGATCGAGCGTCTAGGATTTACTTGTGAATAGCTCGCCTGGGAAACTTTCAGATAAGTCAAAGACAGTGCTTCTATACTAATTGCCAGGCGCTGAGACGAATGACGCCAAGATCAAGCGTCTAAGACTTACGGTTCAAGAATTAGCCTCAGAAACAGTGGGAAACAGTGCTTCTATACTAATTGCCAGGCGCTGAGACGAATGCCGCCAAGATCGAGCGTCTATGACTTACGGTTCAAGAATTAGCCTCAGAAACAGTGGTTTTGAACATGCTGCCAATAGCTCGCCTGGGAAACATACA
>NW_027463984.1:0-98672 GCF_050947455.1 Rhinoderma darwinii
CAATGTATTCATTAATTGCATTTAATAAATGAGCTCATTATCACACATGACTGTACAAATGCATTGTCCAACAGGTGTTGAAATAATGGGATTAAAAGGGGAGATCCCTTCAGAAAGACAGAAACAATGGCAAAGAGAAAAAACACTTTTGGAATCTGATTTTAGTCAACACATAAGGGAAGGGTGCACCGGTCCTGGAAATACTGCAATACCAGGTCAATGCGTGGAGTGGACAGAGCAAGCTCTATTTCCATCTCCCTGTTCTAAAAATCCATTTAATATATGGTCCCCAGATAGGGGACGTATCAGATATTAAACTGATAAGAACAGATACTACACTTGATCTTAGCCAAAAGGCCGAGAAGCGATAACCCGAGCGGCCCTTGCCTTGCCCGAGCCTGTCCCATACTGCTGTTCACCCCTTGCAGCGATTCAGCCTACTCCTAGGCAATTCCATGGGGCCCTGCAGGCTCACACACATTTACAGCTACTAAGCGGGAGGTGAATAAAGGCCGGAGAGGAAGCCAGACAGGATTTGCTTCTTTTGCTTGCACCACAATGCAGTGCTGAAAGAGGAGGAATCTACATAAAAACGCCTTCCTGGCAACGCCCAAATGCCCTCCTGCCATGCAGATAAACACTGGCAGCGGCAGCAAGTGCATGCCCACAGCCACCCCTTGTTCCTTCACACCTTGTATCAGCTTTAATCCAGTCCTGTGCTGCCTGCTGAGCAGCACTGAACAACACTGCCTGGGCCCAGGCTTTTATCTCTGAGGCAGGCCCCATTATGATGTCAGAAAGCTGGCTCTGGAATCCTGAGGGCTCCACTATGACACGTGCAAAGTTCCGTCTGAACTTTATATAAGACTGTGAGGCTCAGTCAGTCACTCAGTGTTGCCTGAGAGGGCAACACTGCAACAGCCGGCCGCCAGGCTGTCTTTTTTTTGCACATTTATTTGCCTCCAGGAGGCCACAAGAGGGAGACAAGGGACTGCAAAATGGAAAATAGGCATCCACCAACTTTACAGACAACTTCTCTTTGCTCCTACAACCTCCATCCTTGCACAGTTTGTTATTCTTCCAGGTAACATAGTAACAAATCCAAATTGCTGCTCTCTTTGTAGGCAAGCAAGGGTTTGTTGCAACTGCAATTCTTACTTCTTCTTGAAATGTAGGGACGACAGTACATTCCATCACATCCACCTAGTGTACACAGGTAGGTCCATTGTGGCGGGTAGGCGGCTGGCTGCTTTAATGGCTGTTTGCTGTTCCCCTACTCCACTCCACTCCACTATTTGACTGTGGTGCTGCATCAATCAGTGGCTGGCTCAGGTGCAGCTCTTTAACTTACCTAGGAGGGAGGGAGGGAGGGAGGGCGGAGAGAAGACAAGGAAGGTGAATGAGCTGTTCCAATGTGAAATGCCGGAAACACAGAAACACAGAAGACACACACACACACACACACAACAAGAGGTGGCAATGTATTCATTAATTGCATTTAATAAATGAGCTCATTATCACACATGACTGTACAAATGCATTGTCCAACAGGTGTTGAAATAATGGGATTAAAAGGGGAGATCCCTTCAGAAAGACAGAAACAATGGCAAAGAGAAAAAACACTTTTGGAATCTGATTTTAGTCAACACATAAGGGAAGGGTGCACCGGTCCTGGAAATACTGCAATACCAGGTCAATGCGTGGAGTGGACAGAGCAAGCTCTATTTCCATCTCCCTGTTCTAAAAATCCATTTAATATATGGTCCCCAGATAGGGGACGTATCAGATATTAAACTGATAAGAACAGATACTACACTTGATCTTAGCCAAAAGGCCGAGAAGCGATAACCCGAGCGGCCCTTGCCTTGCCCGAGCCTGTCCCATACTGCTGTTCACCCCTTGCAGCGATTCAGCCTACTCCTAGGCAATTCCATGGGGCCCTGCAGGCTCACACACATTTACAGCTACTAAGCGGGAGGTGAATAAAGGCCGGAGAGGAAGCCAGACAGGATTTGCTTCTTTTGCTTGCACCACAATGCAGTGCTGAAAGAGGAGGAATCTACATAAAAACGCCTTCCTGGCAACGCCCAAATGCCCTCCTGCCATGCAGATAAACACTGGCAGCGGCAGCAAGTGCATGCCCACAGCCACCCCTTGTTCCTTCACACCTTGTATCAGCTTTAATCCAGTCCTGTGCTGCCTGCTGAGCAGCACTGAACAACACTGCCTGGGCCCAGGCTTTTATCTCTGAGGCAGGCCCCATTATGATGTCAGAAAGCTGGCTCTGGAATCCTGAGGGCTCCACTATGACACGTGCAAAGTTCCGTCTGAACTTTATATAAGACTGTGAGGCTCAGTCAGTCACTCAGTGTTGCCTGAGAGGGCAACACTGCAACAGCCGGCCGCCAGGCTGTCTTTTTTTTGCACATTTATTTGCCTCCAGGAGGCCACAAGAGGGAGACAAGGGACTGCAAAATGGAAAATAGGCATCCACCAACTTTACAGACAACTTCTCTTTGCTCCTACAACCTCCATCCTTGCACAGTTTGTTATTCTTCCAGGTAACATAGTAACAAATCCAAATTGCTGCTCTCTTTGTAGGCAAGCAAGGGTTTGTTGCAACTGCAATTCTTACTTCTTCTTGAAATGTAGGGACGACAGTACATTCCATCACATCCACCTAGTGTACACAGGTAGGTCCATTGTGGCGGGTAGGCGGCTGGCTGCTTTAATGGCTGTTTGCTGTTCCCCTACTCCACTCCACTCCACTATTTGACTGTGGTGCTGCATCAATCAGTGGCTGGCTCAGGTGCAGCTCTTTAACTTACCTAGGAGGGAGGGAGGGAGGGAGGGCGGAGAGAAGACAAGGAAGGTGAATGAGCTGTTCCAATGTGAAATGCCGGAAACACAGAAACACAGAAGACACACACACACACACACACAACAAGAGGTGGCAATGTATTCATTAATTGCATTTAATAAATGAGCTCATTATCACACATGACTGTACAAATGCATTGTCCAACAGGTGTTGAAATAATGGGATTAAAAGGGGAGATCCCTTCAGAAAGACAGAAACAATGGCAAAGAGAAAAAACACTTTTGGAATCTGATTTTAGTCAACACATAAGGGAAGGGTGCACCGGTCCTGGAAATACTGCAATACCAGGTC
Organism: Rhinoderma darwinii; assembly: GCF_050947455.1. NCBI lineage: Eukaryota > Metazoa > Chordata > Amphibia > Anura > Rhinodermatidae > Rhinoderma > Rhinoderma darwinii. Next base: position 3,173 of record NW_027463984.1, read on the forward strand.
AATGCGTGGAGTGGACAGAGCAAGCTCTATTTCCATCTCCCTGTTCTAAAAATCCATTTAATATATGGTCCCCAGATAGGGGACGTATCAGATATTAAACTGATAAGAACAGATAAGGTTTCAACAAAGTTTTTTATTGGCAAAAATATTATATTTTACAGACTTTTTTTTAAAATTGAAACCACAAGATAAAATCAATGGCATAATACATAAATATTCATACATTTAAATGAATACAAAAGTAATAATAATAAGACCAGTAATACAGATGTTATAATAAAAGTACAGAACAATAGCAGGATAAAATTTATACAGGGCATAAAAGACATAAAAGAATAAAACCATTTTTATTTACAATGTTATGGTATTCCACATTTGCAAACACCACATGGATGTTGCTTCTTTTACCCCTAGCTGCTTTTTGTCCCTAAGATAATAAATGTACATTTCACTTAGGGCATATTTGACACAATTTTTAACATCAATAAAATCATGTTTAAAAAGCAGAATGTTCCTAACCTTCCAGATGGCATTCTTAAAACAGTTTAAAATGATCCAACAGACCATTTGCTGTTTAAAACTTGGGCAGTTAAAAAGACCATAAAACACGTATTCAAATTTAAGATCTTTAAGACCGCAGGCCCATTTCAACAATGGGCCTACCTTCCTCCAAACCTCCTGTGCATATGGGCAGTTCCAAAACAGGTGCATTACCGTCTCGTCGTCACCACACCTGTCTCTCGGGCACTTGGCTCTCGCCACCAGTCCTCGCCTATGCTGGAATTCACGGGTAGGGAGGCACTGGTGAACGATTGCCCAGGCAAGGTCCTTGTGCACATTTGCCATAAATTTCCCGAAAACGTTCCGCCACACCACCTTGGACCTTGCCTGTGAGAAATTTGAAACTGCCAGTGTATCCTCCTGCCGCCTACAGGAGAGTGACACTTTTTTCTGGTCCCCCAATATGTCAGGCTCCAATTCTTGGAGACCTAGGAGCCTGACAGTTTTTTCGAGCACCGCATATTGTTTTGGGGGACACAGAAGCACAGGAGAATTCAAAGGGACACGAAACCATCGTTTAAAAATCATGCCCGTAGCGTACTTTAAAAAGTAGCTAAAAATACCATCAGAATTATACATTTTAAAACAGAAGCAAAAGTATTTAATGTAAAAGAAGTTAAAAAGGTTAGGAACATCTCTCCCGCCATTGTCCTTACATCTGTACATAAAATCACGTTTTAGTTTTTCCATTTTGGAACCCCATAAAAACATAAAACAGATCCTGGTCACTTTTTTAATATATAAAATTGTTGGAGGGAAAACCATAGCTACATAAAGCATTATGGGTAATAAAACAGATTTAATTATTAAAACTTTTCCCTCCATGGTGAGATTTCTCAAATTCCACATTAAAACCTTTTTTTCCATTTTGGCAATTACTGAATCCCAATTGGGTCTCCCATCGTTTTCTTGATTAAAAACAATTCCTAAAATTTTTATCTGATCCTGCTGCATGTTAACTCCTGGTGTCACAGAGGAATCCCATACACCAGTATAAAAACAGTCACATTTATCAACGTTTAATTTAAAACCAGAGGCTTCACAAAAAAAGCCGGTGTTCCTCAATGCCCTTCTCATAGAAGCGGCGTCTGGGCATAGGATGGTGGCGTCATCCATATAGCCTAGGATTTTTACCTGGTTCCCCCTTCCTCCAGGTATGGGCACGCCTCTGATGACTTTATCATCTCTTATTAGGGTGAACAGAGGTTCAATGGCACAAATAAAAAGGAGCGGAGACAACGGGCACCCCTGTTTCACCCCTGATAAAAGAGGAACACCTTTAGTTAAAAATCCGTTGATAGAAATTTGGCTAAAACAGGATCGATATAAAAGCTTAATACGTGTTAAAATAATTTCAGGAACAGCCATCTTTTTAAGAACCATAAAAAGATATTCATGGGAGACCCGGTCAAAAGCCTTCTCGAAATCTAAGGATAAAATAGCAAGGCTTTGACCCCTTTCTTTAAAATACCAAATGATGTCACGTAAAATATTCAGGGACTCAGTAATTGACCTCCCAGGTACCCCACATACCTGGTTTGGATGGATTAATTTATGAATAAAAGGTTTAAAACGGATTGTTATTAGTTTAGCTAAAATTTTACAATCAACGTTTAAAAGAGTAATAGGGCGCCAGTTTTTTAACTGGTCCTTCTCACCTTTTTTAAAAATTAAGGACACAATCCCCCTCCTCCAGGAAGGGGGCAGCTCTTCAGTAATAAAAACTTCCTTATACAATAAAAACATGTCATTCTTTAAAATTTCCCAAAAAGCATGATAAAATTCGATGGGCAGACCATCTTCCCCAGGAGCTTTCCCATTAGAAAAACTTTTAAAAGCAAATAAAAGTTCCTCCAAGGTAATATTACGGGATAAAACTTCCTGGTCTAAAATATCTAGCTTGGCATCAAGGGAATTAAGAACATGTTCTAAAAAGGAAGGATCAATATTTTTCTTGTTAAAAAGAGATTGGTAGAAATTAAAAGCAGAATTTAAAATGCCGACCATAGTGGTTTCTCCTTCAAGGTTTAAAATGACATCTCGTTTATCCATTACCTTTTTGAAGAAGAACCGGGAACACTTCTCGCCATCCTCGAGGTACTTTACATGTGAATTAAAAATTATTTGTTTCCCTTTCTCTTCTATGGCATGTTTTATTTCAGCTTTAAGATTTAAAATATCATCATCAACATCCATACCAATCTCCTTCAATTTAAAAAGTACATGTAAACGTTTATTAAGAACATAAAACCATTGTTTTTTCTCTTTTGCTTTCTTCTTACCTGCTCGAATAAAAAAAGCTCTGATTTTGGGTTTAATGCCCTCCCACCAGTGTAGCATAGGCTGACTGGGCGCTCTATGGGACTGCCAACACTGGTAGGTCCGCACAAACTCCTCTTTAATGATGGGGTCCTCCAGGAGTGTGGTGTTTAGTCTCCAGGGACCCCTACAAGCTTTTTGCTCTCCCTCTAGCTCCAGGTGCACCGAAAGGAGCTTGTGATCAGATAAAATATTTGTTAAAAGCAAACATTTTTTGGGAATAAAACTATTAGAAGTGAAAATAAAATCAATTCTGGAGCTCACTCTTCCATTGGACCAGGTGGGGCCTGGGTCCGCAGGCAAGAGTTCCCTCCAGCAATCTTTCAATTTAAAATCACCAATAAAATTCTTGAGCAGGTAAGAAGTACGGTCAATTTTTCGATTAAAATCCCCACCCTGCCGGTGTTCTCCATCACGTACACAGTTAAAATCACCACCCACCAGCAGGGGGGTAGACCCAACACAAAACAATGGTAAAATCTCTAATAGTTCTGCCCTCTCCTGTTTGGTAGGAGGGGCATAAACGTTTAAAACACGAATTAAAATTCCATTAAAAAGCAAATGTATTAAAATAGCTCTGCCGGGCATGATTTCAGTCACTGTTTGGATGGAGATAAAACGACCTCGGCAGAGCAATCCAACCCCCGCAGAGCGACAGTCATTTCCACCAGACCAGACTGAGGGGCCTAGTTTCCAGTCCATCTTTAAATCTTGATATTCCAAGTCATTAGGGATTCCACATTCTTGAAGCAGGCAAAGGTCAAAGTCCACAGTCTCTAAAAATGAAAATAAAGCAGTCCTGCGGACAGGGCTCTTTAGGGACCTCACATTTAGTGAGGCGACTTTGATAGGAACCAACATAGTCTTAGTTGAGGTCAGAGTCCGAACCAGAAGAGTCGTACTCGGAGATCAGCTGCGAGTCTGGACCCCCTTTTTGAGGGGTCAATAAATCTTGGATGTTGGTAGGGTCAGAGCCAGATACGTGGGCGGCTCCAACCCCCACACTGCTCTCATCCGAACTCCGATAGGCAGCTTTCCTCCGAACTCCGGACTCCTCTTCCTCTCGCTGTCTCTTTGCAGAATGGCTCCTATCCATCTCCTCGAAGTCGCTCTCACCCATCTCTGGCCCCTGGCTGAAGATATCGCTGATGTCCTTACTGGGCAGCTGCACAGGGGCCTGTGAGGTCCCATCACTCTTGGCAACCTTTGCCTGCTTACGGGGAGCCTTCATCGCAAGCCCCTCCACAACCGCAGTGGAGGAACTTTGCTCCGACCCCCCCGTTGACCGGTAATGGTCAAAACGAGGCTCCAATCCAGCATATTTTAGGGTTTTCTTAATGGAGCCCTCGTCTGACACAGAGTGTCTCCGCTCCATGCCCACACTCTTGGGACAGGCGTCAGGTCCTACTGCAGAACCTACGGAGCCACGACGCCTGTCGCTAACCACTGCCTCAACAGGGTCCACTGCAGGCGGAGCAGAGGACCTGTTTGCAGAGGTGCCGGTCAACTTATGTCCAGCAGAGTCAGAATTCCTCCTGCTCTGCCTGGACCCGGTGGAATCCCTATGGCCGTCCCTCGAGGCTGACATCGGTGGGCCCCCCGATGGAGCTGTGAAGGACTTTGGCCTGGACCCCTCAGTCGTCAATGCTCGTTTTGGGGCATTACCAGCGGCGTCTGCACATGTTGCAAACTGCCGCTCTGGCCCTGGTCTGGGTGGCCCAGATTTCGCTCTGCGGGGGCAATCTTTAAAAGCATGCCCAGTCATGCCGCACAGATTGCACAACACCTCGGAACTGCATTTTGCCGCCACGTGTCCAACCTGGCCACACCTGTTACACTGCACCACATGGGGCCGGTCACAATGTTCTCTGGTGTGGCCATATCTCAAGCAGTTCCGGCAGGCTATTGGCATCTGGGGGTAAAATAAGAATCCTCGATTCTTCCCAATGGCAAAGTTCTGGGGTGGGTGATGTAAGCCTCCAATGCCATTGGGATCCTGGCGGAACTTCACCCAATATTTCCTTTTGCCGTTCCAGAAGCTCTGGGTGTTCAAGATTTTGTGTGAGAAGCGGACCTCCCTGCAGTAACGACTGAGGAAGGTTTCAATGTCACACTCTGAGACAAATGGACTGAACATGCACATCACGAGCGGGACTTCTTCCTCCCCGTAGAGGAATAAAAAGTTCAGTCCATTTAGCCGCTCCTCACTCTGGTCCGCATCAGACAATCTTTTGTGCATGTTGTCGCAACATGCCGCGGCCGTAAAGGATATGGTGTACCGACCGCGGCTTTCCTGGTCATTGAGACACAGGATGTCCGCCCGCTTGAGCCCCAGGAAGTCCAGCAGAATCACCTCCACAATGAAGCGAAGGTTCTTCCGCTGGCGATGGCCTTCTTCCACCTCGATGCGGACGGACTGGCGCAACCGGGTGTCCCCGGATGCAAATCCAAATGTAAATGGCATTTTCAGTGCCTGGGGGCTAAGCCTGTCCCTTATAGCAGCAAGGGCTCAGATTCCACAATTAAGTGGAACCCTCCCCCAAGGCCAAGGATTAGGGTACCCCAGACACCTACGAAGCCCGATAAACGCCCTCGGAACGCTCTTAGAAAAACGCCTCAAGGCCGGTTGACCTCTTGGGTAAGGCGCGATCGCAACTCGTTGTCCGGGGGCTAAGCCCACTCCCCAAATAGCAGCAAGGGGGTGAAGTCTCTCTGTGAAAAGAGACGATCCCCCAAGGCCAAGGAGCAGGGTACCCCGGACACCTCCCAACAAAACCAGATGCAGAAATACTACACCTGATCTTGCCAAAAGGCCGAGAAGCGATAACCCGAGCGGCCCTTGCCTTGCCCGAGCCTGTCCCATACTGCTGTTCACCCCTTGCAGCGATTCAGCCTACTCCTAGGCAATTCCATGGGGCCCTGCAGGCTCACACACATTTACAGCTACTAAGCGGGAGGTGAATAAAGGCCGGAGAGGAAGCCAGACAGGATTTGCTTCTTTTGCTTGCACCACAATGCAGTGCTGAAAGAGGAGGAATCTACATAAAAACGCCTTCCTGGCAACGCCCAAATGCCCTCCTGCCATGCAGATAAACACTGGCAGCGGCAGCAAGTGCATGCCCACAGCCACCCCTTGTTCCTTCACACCTTGTATCAGCTTTAATCCAGTCCTGTGCTGCCTGCTGAGCAGCACTGAACAACACTGCCTGGGCCCAGGCTTTTATCTCTGAGGCAGGCCCCATTATGATGTCAGAAAGCTGGCTCTGGAATCCTGAGGGCTCCACTATGACACGTGCAAAGTTCCGTCTGAACTTTATATAAGACTGTGAGGCTCAGTCAGTCACTCAGTGTTGCCTGAGAGGGCAACACTGCAACAGCCGGCCGCCAGGCTGTCTTTTTTTTGCACATTTATTTGCCTCCAGGAGGCCACAAGAGGGAGACAAGGGACTGCAAAATGGAAAATAGGCATCCACCAACTTTACAGACAACTTCTCTTTGCTCCTACAACCTCCATCCTTGCACAGTTTGTTATTCTTCCAGGTAACATAGTAACAAATCCAAATTGCTGCTCTCTTTGTAGGCAAGCAAGGGTTTGTTGCAACTGCAATTCTTACTTCTTCTTGAAATGTAGGGACGACAGTACATTCCATCACATCCACCTAGTGTACACAGGTAGGTCCATTGTGGCGGGTAGGCGGCTGGCTGCTTTAATGGCTGTTTGCTGTTCCCCTACTCCACTCCACTCCACTATTTGACTGTGGTGCTGCATCAATCAGTGGCTGGCTCAGGTGCAGCTCTTTAACTTACCTAGGAGGGAGGGAGGGAGGGCGGAGAGAAGACAAGGAAGGTGAATGAGCTGTTCCAATGTGAAATGCCGGAAACACAGAAACACAGAAGACACACACACACACACACACACACACACAACAAGAGGTGGCAATGTATTCATTAATTGCATTTAATAAATGAGCTCATTATCACACATGACTGTACAAATGCATTGTCCAACAGGTGTTGAAATAATGGGATTAAAAGGGGAGATCCCTTCAGAAAGACAGAAACAATGGCAAAGAGAAAAAACACTTTTGGAATCTGATTTTAGTCAACACATAAGGGAAGGGTGCACCGGTCCTGGAAATACTGCAATACCAGGTCAATGCGTGGAGTGGACAGAGCAAGCTCTATTTCCATCTCCCTGTTCTAAAAATCCATTTAATATATGGTCCCCAGATAGGGGACGTATCAGATATTAAACTGATAAGAACAGATTTTTTTTTTTTTTTTTTTTTTTTTTTTTTCATTCAGATCACGTCTTAAAAATCATAAAATTCAAAATAAAAAAGACTTAGATCATCACAATGAAAACTGAAAACGTATAATTAACTTTTGTTTTCCTCTTTCCTTTTTTCCTTTTAAGAAATCAAAAAAACATTCCTTTTTTAACAGCAATAGTTCCTAACATATCCACTAAATGTTCCTGCAAATCATTACCATCCCATTCACAGTTTACAATGCACGCTAACCACGTTGGCACACCATACCGTTCAAGAAACCCTGGTAAATTTTCTCTTACACAGAGCCGCACCCTTCTCCGCATTTTTTCAAAATTAATTTTACTACGTAACTGCTCTACTTCTTCCAGTAACCTGTCTCTTTCTGCTCTTTCCTCTTCTGAAATGACACTTTTTTTCTTTCTCTCTGCTTTTTTCCTTTTTTTCTCATCACTTTGCCCACTTCCTTCCAATTTCTGAAGCTTTCCTTCTTCCAAACTAACTTCCGCTTCCTTTCTTTTGACTATCTTCTTATTTTCCTCTTGTACCTCACGTTTGCTTTTCTTTGGGCATGATTTGAATATGTGCCCCTCCTCTCCACACATATTACATACTTTCCCTTTCTGACATTCATTATACTTATGCCCCTCTTGCAGACATTTTGTACACATTACTTTCTCACACGTTTCTCTCTCATGACCATAATCTTTACAATTCAAACAAAACATATCCATTCCCAAAAAAAATAAATTTCCACATGCACTTCCAATCTTAAACCGCGCTGGAGGAAACAATAGGTTTCTAGATTCACCAATTCTCACAAATTTACAAAGAAATTTCCATTTCCCAGTCCAAAATCCAAAGGGGTTAAACACTTTCCCCTTTCCCACCACCTCCTCACAAAACTTAGTGAGAAATGACTTAATGTCCTCTTCCTCCACGTAAGGCGAAAACATCTTTACGACCACCAACTTCTTGTTTGGCACAAAATGTGGTGTTACCTTCACACCCACAAGTCTTGGGTCCCTTTTACCTTCCTTCAAGCGTTCCAAAAAATCTGAATAAATTTCTTCTGTAGCGAAGGTAACGTCAAAGCACCCTCTCCTCGGATAGTCCATCACCGCCAAAATGCACGATCTCTCCAGCTGAAAGAAATCCAACAAAAGGACCTTCGTGATGTACTCCAAATCCTTCCTTTGCCTCTCAGATTCCTCCACGAAAAACCGGACCGCATTCCTGGTTCGCATATGTTCGGGAATTTCCTCCATCCTGCTCCAAAAGAATTCCAGCAATCTCCAAAGAAATACCTTCAGTACCGGAGTACCAGGCAGGTGATCGCTCCCCGTTGCCCTGGACTAATCCTCCTCCCCAATAGCAGCAGAGGGGTGAAGTCTCTCCTAAGAGAAACGATCCCCCCAGGCCAAGGAAAAGGGTACCAGGGCACCTCCTGACCAAGAAACAAGGCAATACCCTAAAGTACTACACTTGATCTTAGCCAAAAGGCCGAGAAGCGATAACCCGAGCGGCCCTTGCCTTGCCCGAGCCTGTCCCATACTGCTGTTCACCCCTTGCAGCGATTCAGCCTACTCCTAGGCAATTCCATGGGGCCCTGCAGGCTCACACACATTTACAGCTACTAAGCGGGAGGTGAATAAAGGCCGGAGAGGAAGCCAGACAGGATTTGCTTCTTTTGCTTGCACCACAATGCAGTGCTGAAAGAGGAGGAATCTACATAAAAACGCCTTCCTGGCAACGCCCAAATGCCCTCCTGCCATGCAGATAAACACTGGCAGCGGCAGCAAGTGCATGCCCACAGCCACCCCTTGTTCCTTCACACCTTGTATCAGCTTTAATCCAGTCCTGTGCTGCCTGCTGAGCAGCACTGAACAACACTGCCTGGGCCCAGGCTTTTATCTCTGAGGCAGGCCCCATTATGATGTCAGAAAGCTGGCTCTGGAATCCTGAGGGCTCCACTATGACACGTGCAAAGTTCCGTCTGAACTTTATATAAGACTGTGAGGCTCAGTCAGTCACTCAGTGTTGCCTGAGAGGGCAACACTGCAACAGCCGGCCGCCAGGCTGTCTTTTTTTTGCACATTTATTTGCCTCCAGGAGGCCACAAGAGGGAGACAAGGGACTGCAAAATGGAAAATAGGCATCCACCAACTTTACAGACAACTTCTCTTTGCTCCTACAACCTCCATCCTTGCACAGTTTGTTATTCTTCCAGGTAACATAGTAACAAATCCAAATTGCTGCTCTCTTTGTAGGCAAGCAAGGGTTTGTTGCAACTGCAATTCTTACTTCTTCTTGAAATGTAGGGACGACAGTACATTCCATCACATCCACCTAGTGTACACAGGTAGGTCCATTGTGGCGGGTAGGCGGCTGGCTGCTTTAATGGCTGTTTGCTGTTCCCCTACTCCACTCCACTCCACTATTTGACTGTGGTGCTGCATCAATCAGTGGCTGGCTCAGGTGCAGCTCTTTAACTTACCTAGGAGGGAGGGAGGGAGGGAGGGCGGAGAGAAGACAAGGAAGGTGAATGAGCTGTTCCAATGTGAAATGCCGGAAACACAGAAACACAGAAGACACACACACACACACACACAACAAGAGGTGGCAATGTATTCATTAATTGCATTTAATAAATGAGCTCATTATCACACATGACTGTACAAATGCATTGTCCAACAGGTGTTGAAATAATGGGATTAAAAGGGGAGATCCCTTCAGAAAGACAGAAACAATGGCAAAGAGAAAAAACACTTTTGGAATCTGATTTTAGTCAACACATAAGGGAAGGGTGCACCGGTCCTGGAAATACTGCAATACCAGGTCAATGCGTGGAGTGGACAGAGCAAGCTCTATTTCCATCTCCCTGTTCTAAAAATCCATTTAATATATGGTCCCCAGATAGGGGACGTATCAGATATTAAACTGATAAGAACAGATTTTTTGATTGAAAAATGCTTTATTGACAATCAATCGTCATCATACAAACATTACTGCGACGCAGCGCGAGCCATGAAGCAGCAAATAATAAATAATAACAGTCGTCAAACATAACATGACAGTATAATACACAGTACAGGCTAGCCTATGCTATACATTACACCACATGCTACACTAACATTCTTGCATTCACTAAAGCCAAACAACAAAGCATTACAGACAAGTGATGGGATAGGGGAGTGGGTAGGAGGGGATAGGGAAGCGGGAAATCACAGGCCCGAAGCTTTATTGAAAGACAACACACAAGAAGGGAGAGTGGGGGGAAGGGGAGTATCAGTCCTCTTCCTCATCGACGTCCGGGCTGTCCCAGGTGGAATAGTCTCTGAGCAGGCTGTGGATCAGCCTGCGGCAGTCCTGGACGGACACACTCTCTCTCCGCAAAATCAGACGATTCCTGGCGAACCATATAGCGTCCTTAAAACAGTTCATAAGGCGCCAGGCTGCCTGGATTGCTCCATCCGTGGTATTCCCAGGAAATAGTCCATAAAGTACCGAGCGGTACGACAGTCTGTTCCTGGGAACTGAGTCCTTGAGTTCGTGTTCCAAGGCTTTCAACAGACCCTGTGCAAAGGGGCACTGCCAGAAAATGTGCAAAGATGTTTCCTCCGTGAAGGGGCACCTGGGGCAGTACCGGGTCTTGCACAGGTTGCGGGCATGCATGAATGACCTAAGAGGCAGTCCTCCCTGGATGGCCATCCATGAAATGTCCTTGTGCCCGTTGGTCAACCTGCCAGATGACACGTTAGTCCAAACAGTCTCCAACGTGTCGGCATGAAGCCCTGGAACAAACTCCAGTGAGTCCTTTGCTCTGATGTGCTTGTGGATCGTCTTAGGTTTCCACAAGTCGGGCTTAAGACCCTCCAGTTGATGCTCCCTCACAAACCGGACGACATCTCCGTAGAACCAGGGAGCGTGCCAGTTGTAAGGGAAGGAGCTGTCCCACTTATCCCAGCCAAAACCTCGCCAGAGGGGAAGGAGGAAGTAGCGGGACATGGCCTTGCCCGCAGAGCCGTTTGCTGTCCTCAGAGTCCTACGAACACAGTCACATACAAAAGCGATCCGCAGCAGAGTGGGAATGTCGGGTATACCCTTCCCACCTTTGCGGGGCTCCTTGTACATAACAGTCCGCTTTACTCTGTCCATTTTCGAGCCCCAGATGAAGCGAAACACAGTCCTGGTAATGGCCCTCGAGACCGTTGCAAGAGGGGGCCATGCCTGTGCAGTGTATTGTAGCACAGGCAAGACTTCGTTACGCAGGACCATTGCTTTGCCCTCAATAGTGAGTTGTCTGAGGCTCCACAGTCCGATCCTTTGGTTGACTTTGGCCAAGCGTTCTTCCCACGACTTTAGGGCTGCACCTTCCTTACCGAACCAGACTCCCAGAATTTTGATGAAGTCCGGCTTGATAGTAAACGGGAAGGAGGCAGGAGAAGGCAGGTACCACTTTCCGAAGAGCATGGCTTCCGACTTCCCGCAGTTGACTTTTGCCCCTGAAGCGCGTCCGAACTCCTCACAGGTCTGGACGAGTGCAGTCACCGAACTCTGGTCAGCGCAGAAGACGGTCACGTCGTCCATGTACAGCGAGCATTTGACCTCGAAGTGTCCTGGACCTGGTGCGGTGATCCCTCTGATCTCTCCATTCTGCCGGATAGCCTCTGCGAAGAGCTCTATAACACAAACAAAAAGGAGAGGTGAAAGAGGACAGCCTTGTCTAACCCCCGACGATACAGGAAAGGGGTCAGTCTTCCAGCCGTTCACCAGCACCGAGCTGTAAATGTCGCAATACATCAGGTTAACATACAAACAGAACAACCTGCCAAGCCGCAGCCTACGCAGAGCCTTACCCATGAATTCGTGAGAGACCCGGTCAAAAGCCTTCTCCTGATCCAGACTGACCAGGGCCGCGTGTGTACGGCGGCTTTGCATGTAATGCACCGTGTCCCTCACCAGGGCAAGACTGTCGGCCACCCTACGGCCAGGAATGCCGCAGGTTTGGTCCGATCCGATGATCTGTCCGATGACAACCTTCAGTCTGTTGGTCAATACTTTGGCGAGGATCTTGTAGTCCACGTTCAGGAGAGAGATGGGACGCCAGTTTTTCAGGTCACATCTCTCCCCCTTCCGCTTATACAAGATCGTGATCATGCCTTCTCTCAAGGACGGTGGCATTCTACCCTCCACCACCATCTCCTCATAGAGCTCCAGCAGGTCCGGACAGATCAAGTCCCCCAGCGCTACATAGAGCTCTGCTGGGAGACCATCACTGCCCGGGGTCCTGCCGGGTCTGAAGGATTTAGCGGCAGAGAGCAGTTCCTCCACCGTCAGGGGTACGTCCATAGCCTCCGTACCTGCAGGATCAAGATGATTAGTGATACCTGACAGGAATTTATCGGCGGCTTCGGGGTCAGTGGTTTTCCGGGAGTAGAGGCTTCGGTAGTAGTCTGTGACGACTCCCATCACCTCCTTCTTCCCAGAATGCATGTTTCCGGTCTCATCTCGGAGTTCCTTCAGGGGCGTGTGGCCGGCATGGAGTTTCCTGAAAAAGAACGAGTTACATTTCTCACCCTTCTCCAGGTTCTCCACCTTGGAACGAAAGACAATTCGCTTGGATTCCTCCTCAAAGTGCCTTTTCAGGCCCTTTTTGGCTTCCTCCAGCTCCTTCCTGACGTCCCAGCCGCATTGAAGGAGGTCTTGCAGGGATCGCAGCTGACGCTGCATCTCTCTGAAGTCTCTCTTCCTCTCACACGCCTGTTGACGACTTTTTGCCTGAAAGAAACAACGAAATTCAACTTTAACATATTCCCACCAGTCACAGGTTTTGTCAAAGAAAACTTTATCATTCCTCCAAACAATATAGGCGTCTCTAAGTTCCGCCAGTACCTCCTCTCTTTCCAGCAGGGCACAATTCAGCTTCCAGGAGCCAGGGCCGGGAGGAAAACCGTGGCCGATGGCACCCTGGAAGAGAATGGCCCTGTGGTCAGAGAAGAAGCAGGGGACCATGGAGTGCCCATGCTGCTTGACTGCCCGGGAGGTGAACACAAAGTCAATCCGAGAACGAAGTGAGCCATCGGGTCGGCTCCATGAATAGTTCACAGAGCCGATCCCCATGGAGCCCACAACGTCCTGCAAGGATGCTTCGGTTACCATCTCGATAAGCAGTTTGGAACTGACATCCAGCTTGATTGAAGTGCCGGAACTTCGTCCATCCTCTTCGATGGGGCAGTTGAAGTCCCCGGCCATCACCACTGCCCTAGTGGTGGCGAGCTGGGTCCGCAGGGTCTGGAATAGTTCCAGGCGCTCAGCCTTCATAGGGGGAGCGTATACGTTGATGAGCCTAATCGGCTCTCCTGCCCAGGAACCGTCTACGACCAACAAGCGGCCGCAGGCGAGCTCCTGGACAGAGTCAACAGTAAATACGCTTCCCCTAATCAGGATGGCAACCCCTGCAGACTTACAGTCGCCCCCACCAGACCAGTAGGACGGGCCATGGGTCCACTGCCTGGCCAGATGATGGTATGACCTGGAAGAGGGGAGAGTACATTCCTGCAGCATAAATACATCACTCGACTGCTTGGAAAGAAAAGTTAGCACCATCTGACATCTAGTCCTATCTCTAACACTCCTCACATTGAGGCTAAAGATGTTAAGTTTAGCAGCCATGGGGGAGAATAAAGAAGGTTAGTGCAAACGATACACCTTAGTTACCAGTCCGGTCGGGCGGATCCTCCTCGCCTGGCGGGTCCGAAAGATCCAGCAGGCCTTCTGACAGAAATTGTTCCAGGATTGTAGCCACCTGGATGTCTGTTGTGAAGTCGATGACCTCAGGTTCAGACACGAGTTCCTCCACCATCTGCTCCATTTCCTCCTGCTGCGCAAGGGAATCTTCGCAGATTTCCACGACTTGTCGCTTTGAGGACTCAGCAGCTGGGCTGTCCCTCACCTTTCTCTTCCTCTGGATGGCACCTGAGGAGACAAGAGGGGGAAAATCCTCCAGGGAGAGGACTCCAGCAGCTGGAGGGGAAGATGTTAGTGCTGCTGGAGCTGGGGAGAAGGGAGGCTGGGTTGGGAGAGGTGCAGGTGACAGGACCACTGAGATGGGTGGGTAGGAGAAGGTGAGAGCCTCAGTGGGGGTGACAGGGGTTGGGGACGGGGGGGTGGGGAGGGCCGGGCGAGGGAGGGTGGGAAGGGTAGGGCGAGGGAGGGCCGGGAGAGGGGGGGGAGGGACTGTCGTCTTCTTACCATCCTTCTTTTTCCCGGTCTTCTGTGCCGCTGGAGCTCTGGCTGGGGCGGGGTTCCCTCTGGCTGGAGCTTTCGCTGCTACAGTTGCCCAGGATCGATCCCTCTTCGGGCAGTCCTTGTAAGAGTGGGCTGCTTGTCCGCAGAGGTTGCACATTGTCCGTTTCGGGCAGTCTTTGGTCTCGTGTCCTGTTACCCGGCAGTTCTTGCAGGCGTCCTCCTTGCAGTCCTTCACCGAATGACCCTTCTTGCTGCATCTCCTGCAGATCTGCGGCATGTCCGGGTAATAGATGAGGCCGTAGGAGTTGCCCAGCGAGAATGACTGGGGCAGGTGCTGGAGGCCGTCTTCCGCGCTCGAATCCTTGTTCAGTCGGACGATTACCGACCACTTGCCAGTCCAGAAGCCGAGTCCGTTCAGGATGTGGGTGGGTTCCCTCACCACTGTGCAGAACCGCTTCAGGAGCGTGGTGATGTCTTTGCCGGGGGTGTGTGGGTTCCGCATTGAGACCGTCACCCGCCTTTCCTCTCTTTGGACAGGGCAGTTGCCCACAAAGCGAGAGAAAGGGGATTCAGGCCTCGCCGCTTTCACCATCTCCCAGTACCTTCTGCAGATGTTGATCGAAGCGAAGGTCACGAAGAACATCCCGGTCATGAAGGCCTGGATACTGATGGTCTCCGGCTTAGCGAAGCCCTGATCCAGGAGCATCTTCTGGCAGAACACTTCTTCCGTCATGTCCGGCACTCTCCCGTCCACCTCCTTGAGCTTCAGGGCCACCGTCTGCTTCATCCAGGGCTCCAGGGTTGGAGCAGCCTGGTTCGGCTTCCTGGTGGCCTGTTGGCTTGAGGAGGCTTCAGGAGGAGATGTCCTGGCCTGGGCCGGCTCACCTGGTCCATCAGCCTTCTCCTTCTGGGTGGCAGGGTTGCTGGTTGAGGCCATGGCTTCTTCCAGCTGTTCCTGTCGCTTGGGGAGGATCTTCGATAGCTCTTTCCCGAAGGGGACGGAGCTATGCAAATCTTCTCCTTGCTGGCCGAGGTTCTTCCACGAAATTTCTTCCGCAGCGGTTCCTCGTCGAGCTTCTTCTTCTGCGGCCGAGCTTCTTCGAAGATCCCCTTCAGCGGCGGCTCTTCTCCGAAGTTCTCCTTCTTCTTCCCGGCAGCGATCTCCCGGAGCTTCTTCCTCGATGGCGGCTTCTCCCTTCTGGATCGTCGTCTTCGCTGGTTCTTCTCCGCAGTTCGTCGCCGGCTTCGTCTGGAACGCTCTTGGATCGCTAAGCTAGTGTTTATAGCCCCCAGTGGTTCTCCGAGCTATCTATCCTTACAAGGACTGATAAGAACAGATACTACACTTGATCTTAGCCAAAAGGCCGAGAAGCGATAACCCGAGCGGCCCTTGCCTTGCCCGAGCCTGTCCCATACTGCTGTTCACCCCTTGCAGCGATTCAGCCTACTCCTAGGCAATTCCATGGGGCCCTGCAGGCTCACACACATTTACAGCTACTAAGCGGGAGGTGAATAAAGGCCGGAGAGGAAGCCAGACAGGATTTGCTTCTTTTGCTTGCACCACAATGCAGTGCTGAAAGAGGAGGAATCTACATAAAAACGCCTTCCTGGCAACGCCCAAATGCCCTCCTGCCATGCAGATAAACACTGGCAGCGGCAGCAAGTGCATGCCCACAGCCACCCCTTGTTCCTTCACACCTTGTATCAGCTTTAATCCAGTCCTGTGCTGCCTGCTGAGCAGCACTGAACAACACTGCCTGGGCCCAGGCTTTTATCTCTGAGGCAGGCCCCATTATGATGTCAGAAAGCTGGCTCTGGAATCCTGAGGGCTCCACTATGACACGTGCAAAGTTCCGTCTGAACTTTATATAAGACTGTGAGGCTCAGTCAGTCACTCAGTGTTGCCTGAGAGGGCAACACTGCAACAGCCGGCCGCCAGGCTGTCTTTTTTTTGCACATTTATTTGCCTCCAGGAGGCCACAAGAGGGAGACAAGGGACTGCAAAATGGAAAATAGGCATCCACCAACTTTACAGACAACTTCTCTTTGCTCCTACAACCTCCATCCTTGCACAGTTTGTTATTCTTCCAGGTAACATAGTAACAAATCCAAATTGCTGCTCTCTTTGTAGGCAAGCAAGGGTTTGTTGCAACTGCAATTCTTACTTCTTCTTGAAATGTAGGGACGACAGTACATTCCATCACATCCACCTAGTGTACACAGGTAGGTCCATTGTGGCGGGTAGGCGGCTGGCTGCTTTAATGGCTGTTTGCTGTTCCCCTACTCCACTCCACTCCACTATTTGACTGTGGTGCTGCATCAATCAGTGGCTGGCTCAGGTGCAGCTCTTTAACTTACCTAGGAGGGAGGGAGGGAGGGAGGGCGGAGAGAAGACAAGGAAGGTGAATGAGCTGTTCCAATGTGAAATGCCGGAAACACAGAAACACAGAAGACACACACACACACACACACAACAAGAGGTGGCAATGTATTCATTAATTGCATTTAATAAATGAGCTCATTATCACACATGACTGTACAAATGCATTGTCCAACAGGTGTTGAAATAATGGGATTAAAAGGGGAGATCCCTTCAGAAAGACAGAAACAATGGCAAAGAGAAAAAACACTTTTGGAATCTGATTTTAGTCAACACATAAGGGAAGGGTGCACCGGTCCTGGAAATACTGCAATACCAGGTCAATGCGTGGAGTGGACAGAGCAAGCTCTATTTCCATCTCCCTGTTCTAAAAATCCATTTAATATATGGTCCCCAGATAGGGGACGTATCAGATATTAAACTGATAAGAACAGATAGATCACGTCTTAAAAATCATAAAATTCAAAATAAAAAAGACTTAGATCATCACAATGAAAACTGAAAACGTACAATTAATTTTTGTTTTCCTCTTTCCTTTTTTTTTCTTAAGAAATCAAAAAAACATTCCTTTTTTAACAGCAATAGTTCCTAACATATCCACTAGATGTTCCTGCAAATCATTACCATCCCACTCACAGTTTACAATGCACGTTAACCACGTTGGCACACCATACCTTTCAAGAAACCCTGGTAAATTTTCTCTTACACAGAGCCGCACCCTCCTCCGCATTTTTTCAAAATTAATTTTACTACGTAACTGCTCTACTTCTTCCAATAACCTGTCTCTTTCTGCTCTTTCCTCTTCTGAAATGACACTTTTTTTCTTTCTCTCTGCTTTTTTCCTTTTTTTCTCATCACTTTGCCCACTTCCTTCCAATTTGTGAAGCTTGCCTTCTTCCAAACTAACTTCCGCTTCCTTTCTTTTGACTATCTTCTTATTTTCCTCTTGTACCTCACGTTTGCTTTTCTTTGGGCACGATTTGAATATGTGCCCCTCCTCTCCACACATATTACATACTTTCCCTTTCTGACATTCATTATACTTATGTCCCTCTTGCAGACATTTTGTACACATTACTTTCTCACAGGCTTCTCTCTCATGACCATACTCTTTACAATTCAAACAAAACATATCCATTCCAAGAAAAAATAAATTTCCACACGCACTTCCAATCTTGAACCGCGCTGGAGGAAACAATAGGTTTCTAGATTCACCAATTCTCACAAATTTACAAAGAAATTTCCACTTCCCAGTCCAAAATCCAAAAGGGTTAAACACTTTCCCCTTTCCCACCACCTCCTCACAAAACTTATTGAGAAATAACTTAATGTCCTCTTCATCCACGTAAGGCGAAAACATTTTTACAACCACCAACTTTTTGTTTGGCACAAAATGTGGTGTTACCTTCACACCCACAAGTCTTGGGTCCCTTTTACCTTCCTTCAAGCGTTCTAAAAAGACAGCATAAATTTCTTCTGTGGCGAAGGTAACGTCAAAGCACCCTCTCCTCGGATAGTCCATCACCGCCAAAATGCATGATCTCTCCAGCTGAAAGAAATCCAACAAAAGAACCTTTGTGATGAACTCCAGATCCTTCCTTTGTCGCTCAGATTCCTCCACGAAAAACCGGACAGCATTCCTGGTACGCATATATTCGGGAATTTCCTCCATCCTGCTCCAAACGAATTCCAGCAATCTCCAAAGAATACCTTCAGTACCGAAGTACCAGGCAGGTGATCGCTCCCCGTTGCCCTGGACTAATCCTCCTCCCCAATAGCAGCAGAGGGGTGAAGTCTCTCCTAAGAGAAACGATCCCCCCAGGCCAAGGAAAAGGGTACCAGGGCACCTCCTGACCAAGAAACAAGGCAATACCCTAAAGTACTACACTTGATCTTAGCCAAAAGGCCGAGAAGCGATAACCCGAGCGGCCCTTGCCTTGCCCGAGCCTGTCCCATACTGCTGTTCACCCCTTGCAGCGATTCAGCCTACTCCTAGGCAATTCCATGGGGCCCTGCAGGCTCACACACATTTACAGCTACTAAGCGGGAGGTGAATAAAGGCCGGAGAGGAAGCCAGACAGGATTTGCTTCTTTTGCTTGCACCACAATGCAGTGCTGAAAGAGGAGGAATCTACATAAAAACGCCTTCCTGGCAACGCCCAAATGCCCTCCTGCCATGCAGATAAACACTGGCAGCGGCAGCAAGTGCATGCCCACAGCCACCCCTTGTTCCTTCACACCTTGTATCAGCTTTAATCCAGTCCTGTGCTGCCTGCTGAGCAGCACTGAACAACACTGCCTGGGCCCAGGCTTTTATCTCTGAGGCAGGCCCCATTATGATGTCAGAAAGCTGGCTCTGGAATCCTGAGGGCTCCACTATGACACGTGCAAAGTTCCGTCTGAACTTTATATAAGACTGTGAGGCTCAGTCAGTCACTCAGTGTTGCCTGAGAGGGCAACACTGCAACAGCCGGCCGCCAGGCTGTCTTTTTTTTGCACATTTATTTGCCTCCAGGAGGCCACAAGAGGGAGACAAGGGACTGCAAAATGGAAAATAGGCATCCACCAACTTTACAGACAACTTCTCTTTGCTCCTACAACCTCCATCCTTGCACAGTTTGTTATTCTTCCAGGTAACATAGTAACAAATCCAAATTGCTGCTCTCTTTGTAGGCAAGCAAGGGTTTGTTGCAACTGCAATTCTTACTTCTTCTTGAAATGTAGGGACGACAGTACATTCCATCACATCCACCTAGTGTACACAGGTAGGTCCATTGTGGCGGGTAGGCGGCTGGCTGCTTTAATGGCTGTTTGCTGTTCCCCTACTCCACTCCACTCCACTATTTGACTGTGGTGCTGCATCAATCAGTGGCTGGCTCAGGTGCAGCTCTTTAACTTACCTAGGAGGGAGGGAGGGAGGGAGGGCGGAGAGAAGACAAGGAAGGTGAATGAGCTGTTCCAATGTGAAATGCCGGAAACACAGAAACACAGAAGACACACACACACACACACACAACAAGAGGTGGCAATGTATTCATTAATTGCATTTAATAAATGAGCTCATTATCACACATGACTGTACAAATGCATTGTCCAACAGGTGTTGAAATAATGGGATTAAAAGGGGAGATCCCTTCAGAAAGACAGAAACAATGGCAAAGAGAAAAAACACTTTTGGAATCTGATTTTAGTCAACACATAAGGGAAGGGTGCACCGGTCCTGGAAATACTGCAATACCAGGTCAATGCGTGGAGTGGACAGAGCAAGCTCTATTTCCATCTCCCTGTTCTAAAAATCCATTTAATATATGGTCCCCAGATAGGGGACGTATCAGATATTAAACTGATAAGAACAGATACTACACTTGATCTTAGCCAAAAGGCCGAGAAGCGATAACCCGAGCGGCCCTTGCCTTGCCCGAGCCTGTCCCATACTGCTGTTCACCCCTTGCAGCGATTCAGCCTACTCCTAGGCAATTCCATGGGGCCCTGCAGGCTCACACACATTTACAGCTACTAAGCGGGAGGTGAATAAAGGCCGGAGAGGAAGCCAGACAGGATTTGCTTCTTTTGCTTGCACCACAATGCAGTGCTGAAAGAGGAGGAATCTACATAAAAACGCCTTCCTGGCAACGCCCAAATGCCCTCCTGCCATGCAGATAAACACTGGCAGCGGCAGCAAGTGCATGCCCACAGCCACCCCTTGTTCCTTCACACCTTGTATCAGCTTTAATCCAGTCCTGTGCTGCCTGCTGAGCAGCACTGAACAACACTGCCTGGGCCCAGGCTTTTATCTCTGAGGCAGGCCCCATTATGATGTCAGAAAGCTGGCTCTGGAATCCTGAGGGCTCCACTATGACACGTGCAAAGTTCCGTCTGAACTTTATATAAGACTGTGAGGCTCAGTCAGTCACTCAGTGTTGCCTGAGAGGGCAACACTGCAACAGCCGGCCGCCAGGCTGTCTTTTTTTTGCACATTTATTTGCCTCCAGGAGGCCACAAGAGGGAGACAAGGGACTGCAAAATGGAAAATAGGCATCCACCAACTTTACAGACAACTTCTCTTTGCTCCTACAACCTCCATCCTTGCACAGTTTGTTATTCTTCCAGGTAACATAGTAACAAATCCAAATTGCTGCTCTCTTTGTAGGCAAGCAAGGGTTTGTTGCAACTGCAATTCTTACTTCTTCTTGAAATGTAGGGACGACAGTACATTCCATCACATCCACCTAGTGTACACAGGTAGGTCCATTGTGGCGGGTAGGCGGCTGGCTGCTTTAATGGCTGTTTGCTGTTCCCCTACTCCACTCCACTCCACTATTTGACTGTGGTGCTGCATCAATCAGTGGCTGGCTCAGGTGCAGCTCTTTAACTTACCTAGGAGGGAGGGAGGGAGGGAGGGCGGAGAGAAGACAAGGAAGGTGAATGAGCTGTTCCAATGTGAAATGCCGGAAACACAGAAACACAGAAGACACACACACACACACACACACAACAAGAGGTGGCAATGTATTCATTAATTGCATTTAATAAATGAGCTCATTATCACACATGACTGTACAAATGCATTGTCCAACAGGTGTTGAAATAATGGGATTAAAAGGGGAGATCCCTTCAGAAAGACAGAAACAATGGCAAAGAGAAAAAACACTTTTGGAATCTGATTTTAGTCAACACATAAGGGAAGGGTGCACCGGTCCTGGAAATACTGCAATACCAGGTCAATGCGTGGAGTGGACAGAGCAAGCTCTATTTCCATCTCCCTGTTCTAAAAATCCATTTAATATATGGTCCCCAGATAGGGGACGTATCAGATATTAAACTGATAAGAACAGATACTACACTTGATCTTAGCCAAAAGGCCGAGAAGCGATAACCCGAGCGGCCCTTGCCTTGCCCGAGCCTGTCCCATACTGCTGTTCACCCCTTGCAGCGATTCAGCCTACTCCTAGGCAATTCCATGGGGCCCTGCAGGCTCACACACATTTACAGCTACTAAGCGGGAGGTGAATAAAGGCCGGAGAGGAAGCCAGACAGGATTTGCTTCTTTTGCTTGCACCACAATGCAGTGCTGAAAGAGGAGGAATCTACATAAAAACGCCTTCCTGGCAACGCCCAAATGCCCTCCTGCCATGCAGATAAACACTGGCAGCGGCAGCAAGTGCATGCCCACAGCCACCCCTTGTTCCTTCACACCTTGTATCAGCTTTAATCCAGTCCTGTGCTGCCTGCTGAGCAGCACTGAACAACACTGCCTGGGCCCAGGCTTTTATCTCTGAGGCAGGCCCCATTATGATGTCAGAAAGCTGGCTCTGGAATCCTGAGGGCTCCACTATGACACGTGCAAAGTTCCGTCTGAACTTTATATAAGACTGTGAGGCTCAGTCAGTCACTCAGTGTTGCCTGAGAGGGCAACACTGCAACAGCCGGCCGCCAGGCTGTCTTTTTTTTGCACATTTATTTGCCTCCAGGAGGCCACAAGAGGGAGACAAGGGACTGCAAAATGGAAAATAGGCATCCACCAACTTTACAGACAACTTCTCTTTGCTCCTACAACCTCCATCCTTGCACAGTTTGTTATTCTTCCAGGTAACATAGTAACAAATCCAAATTGCTGCTCTCTTTGTAGGCAAGCAAGGGTTTGTTGCAACTGCAATTCTTACTTCTTCTTGAAATGTAGGGACGACAGTACATTCCATCACATCCACCTAGTGTACACAGGTAGGTCCATTGTGGCGGGTAGGCGGCTGGCTGCTTTAATGGCTGTTTGCTGTTCCCCTACTCCACTCCACTCCACTATTTGACTGTGGTGCTGCATCAATCAGTGGCTGGCTCAGGTGCAGCTCTTTAACTTACCTAGGAGGGAGGGAGGGAGGGAGGGCGGAGAGAAGACAAGGAAGGTGAATGAGCTGTTCCAATGTGAAATGCCGGAAACACAGAAACACAGAAGACACACACACACACACACACAACAAGAGGTGGCAATGTATTCATTAATTGCATTTAATAAATGAGCTCATTATCACACATGACTGTACAAATGCATTGTCCAACAGGTGTTGAAATAATGGGATTAAAAGGGGAGATCCCTTCAGAAAGACAGAAACAATGGCAAAGAGAAAAAACACTTTTGGAATCTGATTTTAGTCAACACATAAGGGAAGGGTGCACCGGTCCTGGAAATACTGCAATACCAGGTCAATGCGTGGAGTGGACAGAGCAAGCTCTATTTCCATCTCCCTGTTCTAAAAATCCATTTAATATATGGTCCCCAGATAGGGGACGTATCAGATATTAAACTGATAAGAACAGATACTACACTTGATCTTAGCCAAAAGGCCGAGAAGCGATAACCCGAGCGGCCCTTGCCTTGCCCGAGCCTGTCCCATACTGCTGTTCACCCCTTGCAGCGATTCAGCCTACTCCTAGGCAATTCCATGGGGCCCTGCAGGCTCACACACATTTACAGCTACTAAGCGGGAGGTGAATAAAGGCCGGAGAGGAAGCCAGACAGGATTTGCTTCTTTTGCTTGCACCACAATGCAGTGCTGAAAGAGGAGGAATCTACATAAAAACGCCTTCCTGGCAACGCCCAAATGCCCTCCTGCCATGCAGATAAACACTGGCAGCGGCAGCAAGTGCATGCCCACAGCCACCCCTTGTTCCTTCACACCTTGTATCAGCTTTAATCCAGTCCTGTGCTGCCTGCTGAGCAGCACTGAACAACACTGCCTGGGCCCAGGCTTTTATCTCTGAGGCAGGCCCCATTATGATGTCAGAAAGCTGGCTCTGGAATCCTGAGGGCTCCACTATGACACGTGCAAAGTTCCGTCTGAACTTTATATAAGACTGTGAGGCTCAGTCAGTCACTCAGTGTTGCCTGAGAGGGCAACACTGCAACAGCCGGCCGCCAGGCTGTCTTTTTTTTGCACATTTATTTGCCTCCAGGAGGCCACAAGAGGGAGACAAGGGACTGCAAAATGGAAAATAGGCATCCACCAACTTTACAGACAACTTCTCTTTGCTCCTACAACCTCCATCCTTGCACAGTTTGTTATTCTTCCAGGTAACATAGTAACAAATCCAAATTGCTGCTCTCTTTGTAGGCAAGCAAGGGTTTGTTGCAACTGCAATTCTTACTTCTTCTTGAAATGTAGGGACGACAGTACATTCCATCACATCCACCTAGTGTACACAGGTAGGTCCATTGTGGCGGGTAGGCGGCTGGCTGCTTTAATGGCTGTTTGCTGTTCCCCTACTCCACTCCACTCCACTATTTGACTGTGGTGCTGCATCAATCAGTGGCTGGCTCAGGTGCAGCTCTTTAACTTACCTAGGAGGGAGGGAGGGAGGGCGGAGAGAAGACAAGGAAGGTGAATGAGCTGTTCCAATGTGAAATGCCGGAAACACAGAAACACAGAAGACACACACACACACACACACAACAAGAGGTGGCAATGTATTCATTAATTGCATTTAATAAATGAGCTCATTATCACACATGACTGTACAAATGCATTGTCCAACAGGTGTTGAAATAATGGGATTAAAAGGGGAGATCCCTTCAGAAAGACAGAAACAATGGCAAAGAGAAAAAACACTTTTGGAATCTGATTTTAGTCAACACATAAGGGAAGGGTGCACCGGTCCTGGAAATACTGCAATACCAGGTCAATGCGTGGAGTGGACAGAGCAAGCTCTATTTCCATCTCCCTGTTCTAAAAATCCATTTAATATATGGTCCCCAGATAGGGGACGTATCAGATATTAAACTGATAAGAACAGATTTTTTTGATTGAAAATTGCTTTATTGACAATCAATCGTCATCATACAAACATTACTGCGACGCAGCGCAAGCCATGAAGCAGCAAATAATAAATAATAACAGTCGTCAAACATAACATGACAGTATAATACACAGTACAGGCTAGCCTATGCTATACATTACACCACATGCTACACTAACATTCTTGCATTCACTAACGCCAAACAACAAAGCATTACAGACAAGTGATGGGATAGGGGAGTGGGTAGGAGGGGATAGGGAAGGGGGAGATCACAGGCCCGAAGCTTTATTGAGAGACAACACACAAGAAGGGAGAGTGGGGGGAAGGGGAGTATCAGTCCTCTTCCTCATCGACGTCCGGGCTGTCCCAGGTGGAATAGTCTCTGAGCAGGCTGTGGATCAGCCTGCGGCAGTCCTGGACGGACACACTCTCTCTCCGCAAAATCAGACGGTTCCTGGCAAACCATATAGCGTCCTTAAAGCAGTTCATAAGGCGCCAGGCTTCCTGGATTGCTCCATCCGTGGTATTCCCAGGAAATAGTCCATAAAGTACCGAGCGGTACGACAGTCTGTTCCTGGGTACTGAGTCCTTGAGTTCGTGTTCCAAGGCTTTCAACAGACCCTGTGCAAAGGGGCACTGCCAGAAAATGTGCAAAGATGTTTCCTCCGTGAAGGGGCACCTGGGGCAGTACCGGGTCTTGCACAGGTTGCGGGCATGCATGAATGACCTAAGAGGCAGTCCTCCCTGGATGGCCATCCATGAAATGTCCTTGTGCCCATTGGTCAACCTGCCAGATGACACGTTAGTCCAAACAGTCTCCAACGTGTCGGCATGAAGCCCTGGAACAAACTCCAGTGAGTCCTTTGCTCTGATGTGCTTGTGGATCGTCTTAGGTTTCCACAAGTCGGGCTTAAGACCCTCCAGTTGATGCTCCCTCACAAACCGGACAACATCTCCGTAGAACCAGGGAGCGTGCCAGTTGTAAGGGAAGGAGCTGTCCCACTTGTCCCAGCCAAAACCTCGCCAGAGGGGAAGGAGGAAGTAGCGGGACATGGCCTTGCCCGCAGAGCCGTTTGCTGTCCTCAGAGTCCTACGAACACAGTCACATACAAAAGCGATCCGCAGCAGAGTGGGAATGTCGGGTATACCCTTCCCACCTTTGCGGGGCTCCTTGTACATAACAGTCCGCTTTACTCTGTCCATTTTCGAGCCCCAGATGAAGCGAAACACAGTCCTGGTAATGGCCCTCGAGACCGTTGCAAGAGGGGGCCATGCCTGTGCAGTGTATTGTAGCACAGGCAAGACTTCGTTACGCAGGACCATTGCTTTGCCCTCAATAGTGAGTTGTCTGAGGCTCCACAGTCCGATCCTTTGGTTGACTTTGGCCAAGCGTTCTTCCCACGACTTTAGGGCTGCACCTTCCTTACCGAACCAGACTCCCAGAATTTTGATGAAGTCCGGCTTGATAGTAAACGGGAAGGAGGCAGGAGAAGGCAGGTACCACTTTCCGAAGAGCATGGCTTCCGACTTCCCGCAGTTGACTTTTGCCCCTGAAGCGCGTCCGAACTCCTCACAGGTCTGGACGAGTGCAGTCACCGAACTCTGGTCAGCGCAGAAGACGGTCACGTCGTCCATGTACAGCGAGCATTTGACCTCGAAGTGTCCTGGACCTGGTGCGGTGATCCCTCTGATCTCTCCATTCTGCCGGATAGCCTCTGCCAAGAGCTCTATAACACAAACAAAAAGGAGAGGTGAAAGAGGACAGCCTTGTCTAACCCCCGACGATACAGGAAAGGGGTCAGTCTTCCAGCCGTTCACCAGCACCGAGCTGTAAATGTCGCAATACATCAGGTTAACATACAAACAGAACAACCTGCCAAGCCGCAGCCTACGCAGAGCCTTACCCATGAATTCGTGAGAGACCCGGTCAAAAGCCTTCTCCTGATCCAGACTGACCAGGGCCGCGTGTGTACGGCGGCTTTGCATGTAATGCACCGTGTCCCTCACCAGGGCAAGACTGTCGGCCACCCTACGGCCAGGAATGCCGCAGGTTTGGTCCGATCCGATGATCTGTCCGATGACAACCTTCAGTCTGTTGGTCAATACTTTGGCGAGGATCTTGTAGTCCACGTTCAGGAGAGAGATGGGACGCCAGTTTTTCAGGTCACATCTCTCCCCCTTCCGCTTATACAAGATCGTGATCATGCCTTCTCTCAAGGACGGTGGCATTCTACCCTCCACCACCATCTCCTCATAGAGCTCCAGCAGGTCCGGACAGATCAAGTCCCCCAGCGCTACATAGAGCTCTGCTGGGAGACCATCACTGCCCGGGGTCCTGCCGGGTCTGAAGGATTTAGCGGCAGAGAGCAGTTCCTCCACCGTCAGGGGTACATCCATAGCCTCCGTACCTGCAGGATCAAGATGATTAGTGATACCTGACAGGAATTTATCGGCGGCTTCGGGGTCAGTGGTTTTCCGGGAGTAGAGGCTTCGGTAGTAGTCTGTGACGACTCCCATCACCTCCTTCTTCCCAGAATGCATGTTTCCGGTCTCATCTCGGAGTTCCTTCAGGGGCGTGTGGCCGGCATGGAGTTTCCTGAAAAAGAACGAGTTACATTTCTCACCCTTCTCCAGGTTCTCCACCTTGGAACGAAAGACAATTCGCTTGGATTCCTCCTCAAAGTGCCTTTTCAGGCCCTTTTTGGCTTCCTCCAGCTCCTTCCTGACGTCCCAGCCGCATTGAAGGAGGTCTTGCAGGGATCGCAGCTGACGCTGCATCTCTCTGAAGTCTCTCTTCCTCTCACACGCCTGTTGACGACTTTTTGCCTGAAAGAAACAACGAAATTCAACTTTAACATATTCCCACCAGTCACAGGTTTTGTCAAAGAAAACTTTATCATTCCTCCAAACAATATAGGCGTCTCTAAGTTCCGCCAGTACCTCCTCTCTTTCCAGCAGGGCACAATTCAGCTTCCAGGAGCCAGGGCCGGGAGGAAAACCGTGGCCGATGGCACCCTGGAAGAGAATGGCCCTGTGGTCAGAGAAGAAGCAGGGGACCATGGAGTGCCCATGCTGCTTGACTGCCCGGGAGGTGAACACAAAGTCAATCCGAGAACGAAGTGAGCCATCGGGTCGGCTCCATGAATAGTTCACAGAGCCGATCCCCATGGAGCCCACAACGTCCTGCAAGGATGCTTCGGTCACCATCTCGATAAGCAGTTTGGAACTGACATCCAGTTTGATTGAAGTGCCGGAACTTCGTCCATCCTCTTCGATGGGGCAGTTGAAGTCCCCGGCCATCACCACTGCCCTAGTGGTGGCGAGCTGGGTCCGCAGGGTCTGGAATAGTTCCAGGCGCTCAGCCTTCATAGGGGGAGCGTACACGTTGATGAGCCTAATCGGCTCTCCTGCCCAGGAACCGTCTACGACCAACAAGCGGCCGCAGGCGAGCTCCTGGACAGAGTCAACAGTAAATACGCTTCCCCTAATCAGGATGGCAACCCCTGCAGACTTACAGTCGCCCCCACCAGACCAGTAGGACGGGCCATGGGTCCACTGCCTGGCCAGATGATGGTATGACCTGGAAGAGGGGAGAGTACATTCCTGCAGCATAAATACATCACTCGACTGCTTGGAAAGAAAAGTTAGCACCATCTGACATCTAGTCCTATCTCTAACACTCCTCACATTGAGGCTAAAGATGTTAAGTTTAGCAGCCATGGGGGAGAATAAAGAAGGTTAGTGCAAACGATACACCTTAGTTACCAGTCCGGTCGGGCGGATCCTCCTCTCCTGGCGGGTCCGAAAGATCCAGCAGGCCCTCTGACAAAAATTGTTCCAGGATTGTAGCCACCTGGATGTCTGTTGTGAAGTCGATGACCTCAGGTTCAGACACGAGTTCCTCCACCATCTGCTCCATTTCCTCCTGCTGCGCAAGGGAATCTTCACAGATTTCCACGACTTGTCGCTTTGAGGACTCAGCAGCTGGGCTGTCCCTCACCTTTCTCTTCCTCTGGATGGCACCTGAGGAGACAAGAGGGGGAAAATCCTCCAGGGAGAGGACTCCAGCAGCTGGAGGGGGAGATGTTAGTGCTGCTGGAGCTGGGGAGAAGGGAGGCTGGGTTGGGAGAGGTGCAGGTGACAGGACCACTGAGATGGGTGGGTAGGAGAAGGTGAGAGCCTCAGTGGGGGTGACAGGGGTTGGGGACGGGGGGGTGGGGAGGGCCGGGCGAGGGAGGGTGGGAAGGGTAGGGCGAGGGAGGGCCGGGAGGCGGGGGGGAGGGACTGTCGTCTTCTTACCATCCTTCTTATTCCCGGTCTTCTGCGCCGCTGGAGCTCTGGTTGGGGCGGGGTTCCCTCTGGCCGGAGCTTTCGCCGCTACAGTTGCCCAGGATCGATCCCTCTTCGGGCAGTCCTTGTAGGAGTGGGCTGCTTGTCCGCAGAGGTTGCACATTGTCCGTTTCGGGCAGTCTTTGGTCTCGTGTCCTGTTACCCGGCAGTTCTTGCAGGCGTCCTCCTTGCAGTCCTTCACCGAATGACCCTTCTTGCTGCATCTCCTGCAGATCTGCGGCATGTCCGGGTAGTAGATGAGGCCGTAGGAGTTGCCCAGCGAGAATGACTGGGGCAGGTGCTGGAGGCCGTCTTCCGCGCTCGAATCCTTGTTCAGTCGGACGATTACCGACCACTTGCCAGTCCAGAAGCCGAGTCCGTTCAGGATGTGGGTGGGTTCCCTCACCACTGTGCAGAACCGCTTCAGGAGCGTGGTGATGTCTTTGCCGGGGGTGTGTGGGTTCCGCATTGAGACCGTCACCCGCCTTTCCTCTCTTTGGACAGGGCAGTTGCCCACAAAGCGAGAGAAAGGGGATTCAGGCCTCGCCGCTTTCACCATCTCCCAGTACCTTCTGCAGATGTTGATCGAAGCGAAGGTCACGAAGAACATCCCGGTCATGAAGGCCTGGATGCTGATGGTCTCCGGCTTAGCGAAGCCCTGGTCCAGGAGCATCTTCTGGCAGAACACTTCTTCCGTCATGTCCGGCACTCTCCCGTCCACCTCCTTCAGCTTCAGGGCCACCGTCTGCTTCATCCAGGGCTCCAGGGTTGGAGCAGCCTGGTTCGGCTTCCTGGTGGCCTGTTGGCCTGAGGAGGCTTCGGGAGGAGATGTCCTGGCCTGGGTCGGCTCACCTGGTCCATCAGCCTTCTTCTTCTGGGTGGCAGGGTTGCTGGTTGAGGCCATGGCTTCTTCCAGCTGTTCCTGTCGCTTGGGGAGGATCTTCGATAGCTCTTTCCCGAAGGGGGCGGAGCTATGCAAATCTTCTCCTTGCTGGCCGAGGTTCTTCCACGAAATTTCTTCCGCAGCGGTTCCTCGTCGAGCTTCTTCTGCGGCCGAGCTTCTTCAAAGATCCCCTTCAGCAGCGGCTCTTCTCCGAAGGTCTCTGTCGCAGTTCTCCTTCTTCTTCCCGGCAGCGATCTCCCGGAGCTTCTTCCCCGATGGCGGCTTCTCCCTTCTGGATCGTCGTCTTCGCTGGTTCTTCTCCGCAGTTCGTCGCCGGCTTCGTCTGGAACGCTCTTGGATCGCTAAGCTAGTGTTTATAGCCCCCAGTGGTTCTCCGAGCTATCTATCCTTACAAGGACTGGTAAGAACAGATACTACACTTGATCTTAGCCAAAAGGCCGAGAAGCGATAACCCGAGCGGCCCTTGCCTTGCCCGAGCCTGTCCCATACTGCTGTTCACCCCTTGCAGCGATTCAGCCTACTCCTAGGCAATTCCATGGGGCCCTGCAGGCTCACACACATTTACAGCTACTAAGCGGGAGGTGAATAAAGGCCGGAGAGGAAGCCAGACAGGATTTGCTTCTTTTGCTTGCACCACAATGCAGTGCTGAAAGAGGAGGAATCTACATAAAAACGCCTTCCTGGCAACGCCCAAATGCCCTCCTGCCATGCAGATAAACACTGGCAGCGGCAGCAAGTGCATGCCCACAGCCACCCCTTGTTCCTTCACACCTTGTATCAGCTTTAATCCAGTCCTGTGCTGCCTGCTGAGCAGCACTGAACAACACTGCCTGGGCCCAGGCTTTTATCTCTGAGGCAGGCCCCATTATGATGTCAGAAAGCTGGCTCTGGAATCCTGAGGGCTCCACTATGACACGTGCAAAGTTCCGTCTGAACTTTATATAAGACTGTGAGGCTCAGTCAGTCACTCAGTGTTGCCTGAGAGGGCAACACTGCAACAGCCGGCCGCCAGGCTGTCTTTTTTTTGCACATTTATTTGCCTCCAGGAGGCCACAAGAGGGAGACAAGGGACTGCAAAATGGAAAATAGGCATCCACCAACTTTACAGACAACTTCTCTTTGCTCCTACAACCTCCATCCTTGCACAGTTTGTTATTCTTCCAGGTAACATAGTAACAAATCCAAATTGCTGCTCTCTTTGTAGGCAAGCAAGGGTTTGTTGCAACTGCAATTCTTACTTCTTCTTGAAATGTAGGGACGACAGTACATTCCATCACATCCACCTAGTGTACACAGGTAGGTCCATTGTGGCGGGTAGGCGGCTGGCTGCTTTAATGGCTGTTTGCTGTTCCCCTACTCCACTCCACTCCACTATTTGACTGTGGTGCTGCATCAATCAGTGGCTGGCTCAGGTGCAGCTCTTTAACTTACCTAGGAGGGAGGGAGGGAGGGAGGGCGGAGAGAAGACAAGGAAGGTGAATGAGCTGTTCCAATGTGAAATGCCGGAAACACAGAAACACAGAAGACACACACACACACACACACAACAAGAGGTGGCAATGTATTCATTAATTGCATTTAATAAATGAGCTCATTATCACACATGACTGTACAAATGCATTGTCCAACAGGTGTTGAAATAATGGGATTAAAAGGGGAGATCCCTTCAGAAAGACAGAAACAATGGCAAAGAGAAAAAACACTTTTGGAATCTGATTTTAGTCAACACATAAGGGAAGGGTGCACCGGTCCTGGAAATACTGCAATACCAGGTCAATGCGTGGAGTGGACAGAGCAAGCTCTATTTCCATCTCCCTGTTCTAAAAATCCATTTAATATATGGTCCCCAGATAGGGGACGTATCAGATATTAAACTGATAAGAACAGATAAGGTTTCAACAAAGTTTTTTATTGGCAAAAATAATATATTTTACAGACTTTTTTTTAAAATTGAAACCACAAGATAAAATCAACAGCATAATACATGAATATTCATACATTTAAATGAATACAAAAGTAATAATAATAAGACCATTAATACAGATGTTATAATAAAAGTACAGAACAATAGCAGGATAAAATTTATACAGGGCATAAAAGACATAAAAGAATAAAACCATTTTTATTTACAATGTTATGGTATTCCACATTTGCAAACACCACATGGATGTTGCTTCTTTTACCCCTAGCTGCTTTTTGTCCCTAAGATAATAAATATACATTTCACTTAGGGCATATTTCACACAATTTTTAACGTCAATAAAATCATGTTTAAAAAGCAGAATGTTCCTAACCTTCCAAATGGCATTCTTAAAACAGTTTAAAATGATCCAACAGACCATTTGCTGTTTAAAACTTGGGCAGTTAAAAAGACCATAAAACACGTATTCAAATTTAAGATCTTTAAGACCGCAGGCCCATTTCAGCAATGGGCCTACCTTCCTCCAAACCTCCTGTGCATATGGGCAGTTCCAAAACAGGTGCATTATCGTCTCGTCGTCACCACACCTGTCTCTCGGGCACTTGGCTCTCGCCACCAGTCCTCGCCTATGCTGGAATTCACGAGTAGGGAGGCACTGGTGAACGATTGCCCAGGCAAGGTCCTTGTGCACATTTGCCATAAATTTCCCGAAAACGTTCCGCCACACCACCTTGGACCTTGCCTGTGAGAAATTTGAAACTGCCAGTGTATCCTCCTGCCGCCTACAGGAGAGTGACACTTTTTTCTGGTCCCCCAATATGTCAGGCTCCAATTCTTGGAGACCTAGGAGCCTGACAGTTTTTTCGAGCACCGCATATTGTTTTGGGGGACACAGAAGCACAGGAGAATTCAAAGGGACACGAAACCATCGTTTAAAAATCATGCCCGTAGCGTACTTTAAAAAGTAGCTAAAAATACCATCAGAATTATATATTTTAAAACAGAAGCAAAAGTATTTAATGTAAAAGAAGTTAAAAAGGTTAGGAACATCTCTCCCGCCATTGTCCTTACATCTGTACATAAAATCACGTTTTAGTTTTTCCATTTTGGAACCCCATAAAAACATAAAACAGATCCTGGTCACTTTTTTAATATATAAAATTGTTGGAGGGAAAACCATAGCTACATAAAGCATTATGGGTAATAAAACAGATTTAATTATTAAAACTTTTCCCTCCATGGTGAGATTTCTCAAATTCCACATTAAAACCTTTTTTTCCATTTTGGCAATTACTGAATCCCAATTGGGTCTCCCATCGTTTTCTTGATTAAAAACAATTCCTAAAATTTTTATCTGATCCTGCTGCATGTTAACTCCTGGTGTCACAGAGGAATCCCATACACCAGTATAAAAACAGTCACACTTATCAACGTTTAATTTAAAACCAGAGGCTTCACAAAAAAAGCCGGTGTTCCTCAATGCCCGTCTCATAGAAGCGGCGTCTGGGCATAGGACGGTGGCGTCATCCATATAGCCTAGGATTTTTACCTGGTTCCCCCTTCCTCCAGGTATGGGCACGCCTCTGATGACTTTATCATCTCTTATTAGGGTGAACAGAGGTTCTATGGCACAAATAAAAAGGAGCGGAGACAACGGGCACCCCTGTTTCACCCCTGATAAAAGAGGAACACCTTTAGTTAAAAATCCGTTGATAGAAATTTGGCTAAAACAGGATCGATATAAAAGCTTAATACGTGTTAAAATAATTTCAGGAACAGCCATCTTTTTAAGAACCATAAAAAGATATTCATGGGAGACCCGGTCAAAAGCCTTCTCGAAATCTAAGGATAAAATAGCAAGGCTTTGACCCCTTTCTTTAAAATACCAAATGATGTCACGTAAAATATTCAGGGACTCAGTAATTGACCTCCCAGGTACCCCACATACCTGGTTTGGATGGATTAATTTATGAATAAAAGGTTTAAAACGGATTGTTATTAGTTTAGCTAAAATTTTACAATCAACGTTTAAAAGAGTAATAGGGCGCCAGTTTTTTAACTGGTCCCTCTCACCTTTTTTAAAAATTAAGGACACAATCCCCCTCCTCCAGGAAGGGGGCAGCTCTTCAGTAATAAAAACTTCCTTATACAATAAAAACATGTCATTCTTTAAAATTTCCCAAAAAGCATGATAAAATTCGATGGGCAGACCATCTTCCCCAGGAGCTTTCCCATTAGAAAAACTTTTAAAAGCAAATAAAAGTTCCTCCAAGGTAATATTACGGGATAAAACTTCCTGGTCTAAAATATCTAGCTTGGCATCAAGGGAATTAAGAACATGTTCTAAAAAGGAAGGATCAATATTTTTCTTGTTAAAAAGAGATTGGTAGAAATTAAAAGCAGAATTTAAAATGCCGACCATAGTGGTTTCTCCTTCAAGGTTTAAAATGACATCTCGTTTATCCATTACCTTTTTGAAGAAGAACCGGGAACACTTCTCGCCATCCTCGAGGTGCTTTACATGTGAATTAAAAATTATTTGTTTCCCTTTCTCTTCTATGGCATATTTTATTTCAGCTTTAAGATTTAAGATATCATCATCAACATCCATACCAATCTCCTTCAATTTAAAAAGTACATGTAAACGTTTATTAAGAACATAAAACCATTGTTTTTTCTCTTTTGCTTTCTTCTTACCTGCTCGAATAAAAAAAGCTCTGATTTTGGGTTTAATGCCCTCCCACCAGTGTAGCATAGGCTGACTGGGCGCTCTATGGGACTGCCAACACTGGTAGGTCCGCACAAACTCCTCTTTAATGATGGGGTCCTCCAGGAGTGTGGTGTTTAGTCTCCAGGGACCCCTACAAGCTTTTTGCTCTCCCTCTAGCTCCAGGTGCACTGAAAGGAGCTTGTGATCAGATAAAATATTTGTTAAAAGCAAACATTTTTTGGGAATAAAACTATTAGAAGTGAAAATAAAATCAATTCTGGAGCTCACTCTTCCATTGGACCAGGTGGGGCCTGGGTCCGCAGGCAAGAGTTCCCTCCAGCAATCTTTCAATTTAAAATCACCAATAAAATTCTTGAGCAGGTAAGAAGTACGGTCAATTTTTCGATTAAAATCCCCACCCTGCCGGTGTTCTCCATCTCGCACACAGTTAAAATCACCACCCACCAGCAGGGGGGTAGACCCAACACAAAACAATGGTAAAATCTCTAATAGTTCTGCCCTCTCCTGTTTGGTAGGAGGGGCATAAACGTTTAAAACACGAATTAAAATTCCATTAAAAAGCAAATGTATTAAAATAGCTCTGCCGGGCATGATTTCAGTCACTGTTTGGATGGAGATAAAACGACCTCGGCAGAGCAATCCAACCCCCGCAGAGCGACAGTCATTTCCACCAGACCAGACTGAGGGGCCTAGTTTCCAGTCCATCTTTAAATCTTGATATTCCAAGTCATTAGGGATTCCACATTCTTGAAGCAGGCAAAGGTCAAAGTCCACAGTCTCTAAAAATGAAAATAAAGCAGTCCTGCGGACAGGGCTCTTTAGGGACCTCACATTTAGTGAGGCGACTTTGATAGGAACCAACATAGTCTTAGTTGAGGTCAGGGTCCGAACCAGAAGAGTCGTACTCGGAGATCAGCTGCGAGTCTGGACCCCCTTTTTGAGGGGTCAATAAATCTTGGATGTTGGTAGGGTCAGAGCCAGATACGTGGGCGGCTCCAACCCCCACACTGCTCTCATCCGAACTCCGATAGGCAGCTTTCCTCCGAACTCCGGACTCCTCTTCCTCTCGCTGTCTCTTTGCAGAATGGCTCCTATCCATCTCCTCGAAGTCGCTCTCACCCATCTCTGGCCCCTGGCTGAAGATATCGCTGATGTCCTTCCTGGGCAGCTGCACAGGGGCCTGTGAGGTCCCATCACTCTTGGCAACCTTTGCCTGCTTACGGGGAGCCTTCATCGCAAGCCCCTCCACAACCGCAGTGGAGGAACTTTGCTCCGACCCCCCCGTTGACCGGAAATGGTCAAAACGAGGCTCCAATCCAGCATATTTTAGGGTTTTCTTAATGGAGCCCTCGTCTGACACAGAGTGTCTCCGCTCCATGCCCACACTCTTGGGACAGGCGTCAGGTCCTACTGCAGAACCTACGGAGCCACGACGCCTGTCGCTAACCACTGCCTCAACAGGGTCCACTGCAGGCGGAGCAGAGGACCTGTTTGCAGAGGTGCCGGTCAACTTATGTCCAGCAGAGTCAGAATTCCTCCTGCTCTGCCTGGACCCGGTGGAATCCCTATGGCCGTCCCTCGAGGCTGACATCGGTGGGCCCCCCGATGGAGCTGTGAAGGACTTTGGCCTGGACCCCTCAGTCGTCAATGCTCGTTTTGGGGCATTACCAGCGGCGTCTGCACATGTTGCAAACTGCCGCTCTGGCCCTGGTCTGGGTGGCCCAGATTTCGCTCTGCGGGGGCAATCTTTAAAAGCATGCCCAGTCATGCCGCACAGATTGCACAACACCTCGGAACTGCATTTTGCCGCTACGTGTCCAACCTGGCCACACCTGTTACACTGCACCACATGGGGCCGGTCACAATGTTCTCTGGTGTGGCCATATCTCAAGCAGTTCCGGCAGGCTATTGGCATCTGGGGGTAAAATAGGAATCCTCGATTCTTCCCAATGGCAAAGTTCTGGGGTGGGTGATGTAAGCCTCCAATGCCATTGGGATCCTGGCGGAACTTCACCCAATATTTTCTTTTGCCATTCCAGAAGCTCTGGGTGTTCAAGATTTTATGTGAGAAGCGGACCTCCCTGCAGTAACGACTGAGGAAGGTTTCAATGTCACACTCTGAGACAAATGGACTGAACATGCACATCACGAGCGGGACTTCTTCCTCCCCGTAGAGGAATAAAAAGTTCAGTCCATTTAGCCGCTCCTCACTCTGGTCCGCATCAGACAATCTTTTGTGCATGTTGTCGCAACATGCCGCGGCCGTAAAGGATACGGTGTACCGACCGCGGCTTTCCTGGTCGTTGAGACACAGGATGTCCGCCCGCTTGAGCCCCAGGAAGTCCAGCAGAATCACCTCCACAATGAAGCGAAGGTTCTTCCGCTGGCGATGGCCTTCTTCCACCTCGATGCGGACGGACTGGCGCAACCGGGTGTCCCCGGATGCAAATCCAAATGTATATGGCATTTTCAGTGCCTGGGGGCTAAGCCTGTCCCTTATAGCAGCAAGGGCTCAGATTCCACAATTAAGTGGAACCCTCCCCCAAGGCCAAGGATTAGGGTACCCCAGACACCTACGAAGCCCGATAAACGCCCTCGGAACGCTCTTAGAAAAACGCCTCAAGGCCGGTTGACCTCTTGGGTAAGGCGCGATCGCAACTCGTTGTCCGGGGGCTAAGCCCACTCCCCAAATAGCAGCAAGGGGGTGAAGTCTCTCTGTGAAAAGAGACGATCCCCCAAGGCCAAGGAGCAGGGTACCCCGGACACCTCCCAACAAAACCAGATGCAGAAATACTACACCTGATCTTGCCAAAAGGCCGAGAAGCGATAACCCGAGCGGCCCTTGCCTTGCCCGAGCCTGTCCCATACTGCTGTTCACCCCTTGCAGCGATTCAGCCTACTCCTAGGCAATTCCATGGGGCCCTGCAGGCTCACACACATTTACAGCTACTAAGCGGGAGGTGAATAAAGGCCGGAGAGGAAGCCAGACAGGATTTGCTTCTTTTGCTTGCACCACAATGCAGTGCTGAAAGAGGAGGAATCTACATAAAAACGCCTTCCTGGCAACGCCCAAATGCCCTCCTGCCATGCAGATAAACACTGGCAGCGGCAGCAAGTGCATGCCCACAGCCACCCCTTGTTCCTTCACACCTTGTATCAGCTTTAATCCAGTCCTGTGCTGCCTGCTGAGCAGCACTGAACAACACTGCCTGGGCCCAGGCTTTTATCTCTGAGGCAGGCCCCATTATGATGTCAGAAAGCTGGCTCTGGAATCCTGAGGGCTCCACTATGACACGTGCAAAGTTCCGTCTGAACTTTATATAAGACTGTGAGGCTCAGTCAGTCACTCAGTGTTGCCTGAGAGGGCAACACTGCAACAGCCGGCCGCCAGGCTGTCTTTTTTTTGCACATTTATTTGCCTCCAGGAGGCCACAAGAGGGAGACAAGGGACTGCAAAATGGAAAATAGGCATCCACCAACTTTACAGACAACTTCTCTTTGCTCCTACAACCTCCATCCTTGCACAGTTTGTTATTCTTCCAGGTAACATAGTAACAAATCCAAATTGCTGCTCTCTTTGTAGGCAAGCAAGGGTTTGTTGCAACTGCAATTCTTACTTCTTCTTGAAATGTAGGGACGACAGTACATTCCATCACATCCACCTAGTGTACACAGGTAGGTCCATTGTGGCGGGTAGGCGGCTGGCTGCTTTAATGGCTGTTTGCTGTTCCCCTACTCCACTCCACTCCACTATTTGACTGTGGTGCTGCATCAATCAGTGGCTGGCTCAGGTGCAGCTCTTTAACTTACCTAGGAGGGAGGGAGGGAGGGAGGGCGGAGAGAAGACAAGGAAGGTGAATGAGCTGTTCCAATGTGAAATGCCGGAAACACAGAAACACAGAAGACACACACACACACACACACAACAAGAGGTGGCAATGTATTCATTAATTGCATTTAATAAATGAGCTCATTATCACACATGACTGTACAAATGCATTGTCCAACAGGTGTTGAAATAATGGGATTAAAAGGGGAGATCCCTTCAGAAAGACAGAAACAATGGCAAAGAGAAAAAACACTTTTGGAATCTGATTTTAGTCAACACATAAGGGAAGGGTGCACCGGTCCTGGAAATACTGCAATACCAGGTCAATGCGTGGAGTGGACAGAGCAAGCTCTATTTCCATCTCCCTGTTCTAAAAATCCATTTAATATATGGTCCCCAGATAGGGGACGTATCAGATATTAAACTGATAAGAACAGATACTACACTTGATCTTAGCCAAAAGGCCGAGAAGCGATAACCCGAGCGGCCCTTGCCTTGCCCGAGCCTGTCCCATACTGCTGTTCACCCCTTGCAGCGATTCAGCCTACTCCTAGGCAATTCCATGGGGCCCTGCAGGCTCACACACATTTACAGCTACTAAGCGGGAGGTGAATAAAGGCCGGAGAGGAAGCCAGACAGGATTTGCTTCTTTTGCTTGCACCACAATGCAGTGCTGAAAGAGGAGGAATCTACATAAAAACGCCTTCCTGGCAACGCCCAAATGCCCTCCTGCCATGCAGATAAACACTGGCAGCGGCAGCAAGTGCATGCCCACAGCCACCCCTTGTTCCTTCACACCTTGTATCAGCTTTAATCCAGTCCTGTGCTGCCTGCTGAGCAGCACTGAACAACACTGCCTGGGCCCAGGCTTTTATCTCTGAGGCAGGCCCCATTATGATGTCAGAAAGCTGGCTCTGGAATCCTGAGGGCTCCACTATGACACGTGCAAAGTTCCGTCTGAACTTTATATAAGACTGTGAGGCTCAGTCAGTCACTCAGTGTTGCCTGAGAGGGCAACACTGCAACAGCCGGCCGCCAGGCTGTCTTTTTTTTGCACATTTATTTGCCTCCAGGAGGCCACAAGAGGGAGACAAGGGACTGCAAAATGGAAAATAGGCATCCACCAACTTTACAGACAACTTCTCTTTGCTCCTACAACCTCCATCCTTGCACAGTTTGTTATTCTTCCAGGTAACATAGTAACAAATCCAAATTGCTGCTCTCTTTGTAGGCAAGCAAGGGTTTGTTGCAACTGCAATTCTTACTTCTTCTTGAAATGTAGGGACGACAGTACATTCCATCACATCCACCTAGTGTACACAGGTAGGTCCATTGTGGCGGGTAGGCGGCTGGCTGCTTTAATGGCTGTTTGCTGTTCCCCTACTCCACTCCACTCCACTATTTGACTGTGGTGCTGCATCAATCAGTGGCTGGCTCAGGTGCAGCTCTTTAACTTACCTAGGAGGGAGGGAGGGAGGGAGGGCGGAGAGAAGACAAGGAAGGTGAATGAGCTGTTCCAATGTGAAATGCCGGAAACACAGAAACACAGAAGACACACACACACACACACACAACAAGAGGTGGCAATGTATTCATTAATTGCATTTAATAAATGAGCTCATTATCACACATGACTGTACAAATGCATTGTCCAACAGGTGTTGAAATAATGGGATTAAAAGGGGAGATCCCTTCAGAAAGACAGAAACAATGGCAAAGAGAAAAAACACTTTTGGAATCTGATTTTAGTCAACACATAAGGGAAGGGTGCACCGGTCCTGGAAATACTGCAATACCAGGTCAATGCGTGGAGTGGACAGAGCAAGCTCTATTTCCATCTCCCTGTTCTAAAAATCCATTTAATATATGGTCCCCAGATAGGGGACGTATCAGATATTAAACTGATAAGAACAGATACTACACTTGATCTTAGCCAAAAGGCCGAGAAGCGATAACCCGAGCGGCCCTTGCCTTGCCCGAGCCTGTCCCATACTGCTGTTCACCCCTTGCAGCGATTCAGCCTACTCCTAGGCAATTCCATGGGGCCCTGCAGGCTCACACACATTTACAGCTACTAAGCGGGAGGTGAATAAAGGCCGGAGAGGAAGCCAGACAGGATTTGCTTCTTTTGCTTGCACCACAATGCAGTGCTGAAAGAGGAGGAATCTACATAAAAACGCCTTCCTGGCAACGCCCAAATGCCCTCCTGCCATGCAGATAAACACTGGCAGCGGCAGCAAGTGCATGCCCACAGCCACCCCTTGTTCCTTCACACCTTGTATCAGCTTTAATCCAGTCCTGTGCTGCCTGCTGAGCAGCACTGAACAACACTGCCTGGGCCCAGGCTTTTATCTCTGAGGCAGGCCCCATTATGATGTCAGAAAGCTGGCTCTGGAATCCTGAGGGCTCCACTATGACACGTGCAAAGTTCCGTCTGAACTTTATATAAGACTGTGAGGCTCAGTCAGTCACTCAGTGTTGCCTGAGAGGGCAACACTGCAACAGCCGGCCGCCAGGCTGTCTTTTTTTTGCACATTTATTTGCCTCCAGGAGGCCACAAGAGGGAGACAAGGGACTGCAAAATGGAAAATAGGCATCCACCAACTTTACAGACAACTTCTCTTTGCTCCTACAACCTCCATCCTTGCACAGTTTGTTATTCTTCCAGGTAACATAGTAACAAATCCAAATTGCTGCTCTCTTTGTAGGCAAGCAAGGGTTTGTTGCAACTGCAATTCTTACTTCTTCTTGAAATGTAGGGACGACAGTACATTCCATCACATCCACCTAGTGTACACAGGTAGGTCCATTGTGGCGGGTAGGCGGCTGGCTGCTTTAATGGCTGTTTGCTGTTCCCCTACTCCACTCCACTCCACTATTTGACTGTGGTGCTGCATCAATCAGTGGCTGGCTCAGGTGCAGCTCTTTAACTTACCTAGGAGGGAGGGAGGGAGGGAGGGCGGAGAGAAGACAAGGAAGGTGAATGAGCTGTTCCAATGTGAAATGCCGGAAACACAGAAACACAGAAGACACACACACACACACACACACAACAAGAGGTGGCAATGTATTCATTAATTGCATTTAATAAATGAGCTCATTATCACACATGACTGTACAAATGCATTGTCCAACAGGTGTTGAAATAATGGGATTAAAAGGGGAGATCCCTTCAGAAAGAGAAACAATGGCAAAGAGAAAAAACACTTTTGGAATCTGATTTTAGTCAACACATAAGGGAAGGGTGCACCGGTCCTGGAAATACTGCAATACCAGGTCAATGCGTGGAGTGGACAGAGCAAGCTCTATTTCCATCTCCCTGTTCTAAAAATCCATTTAATATATGGTCCCCAGATAGGGGACGTATCAGATATTAAACTGATAAGAACAGATAAGGTTTCAACAAAGTTTTTTATTGGCAAAAATAATATATTTTACAGACTTTTTTTTAAAATTGAAACCACAAGATAAAATCAACAGCATAATACATGAATATTCATACATTTAAATGAATACAAAAGTAATAATAATAAGACCATTAATACAGATGTTATAATAAAAGTACAGAACAATAGCAGGATAAAATTTATACAGGGCATAAAAGACATAAAAGAATAAAACCATTTTTATTTACAATGTTATGGTATTCCACATTTGCAAACACCACATGGATGTTGCTTCTTTTACCCCTAGCTGCTTTTTGTCCCTAAGATAATAAATATACATTTCACTTAGGGCATATTTCACACAATTTTTAACGTCAATAAAATCATGTTTAAAAAGCAGAATGTTCCTAACCTTCCAAATGGCATTCTTAAAACAGTTTAAAATGATCCAACAGACCATTTGCTGTTTAAAACTTGGGCAGTTAAAAAGACCATAAAACACGTATTCAAATTTAAGATCTTTAAGACCGCAGGCCCATTTCAGCAATGGGCCTACCTTCCTCCAAACCTCCTGTGCATATGGGCAGTTCCAAAACAGGTGCATTATCGTCTCGTCGTCACCACACCTGTCTCTCGGGCACTTGGCTCTCGCCACCAGTCCTCGCCTATGCTGGAATTCACGAGTAGGGAGGCACTGGTGAACGATTGCCCAGGCAAGGTCCTTGTGCACATTTGCCATAAATTTCCCGAAAACGTTCCGCCACACCACCTTGGACCTTGCCTGTGAGAAATTTGAAACTGCCAGTGTATCCTCCTGCCGCCTACAGGAGAGTGACACTTTTTTCTGGTCCCCCAATATGTCAGGCTCCAATTCTTGGAGACCTAGGAGCCTGACAGTTTTTTCGAGCACCGCATATTGTTTTGGGGGACACAGAAGCACAGGAGAATTCAAAGGGACACGAAACCATCGTTTAAAAATCATGCCCGTAGCGTACTTTAAAAAGTAGCTAAAAATACCATCAGAATTATACATTTTAAAACAGAAGCAAAAGTATTTAATGTAAAAGAAGTTAAAAAGGTTAGGAACATCTCTCCCGCCATTGTCCTTACATCTGTACATAAAATCACGTTTTAGTTTTTCCATTTTGGAACCCCATAAAAACATAAAACAGATCCTGGTCACTTTTTTAATATATAAAATTGTTGGAGGGAAAACCATAGCTACATAAAGCATTATGGGTAATAAAACAGATTTAATTATTAAAACTTTTCCCTCCATGGTGAGATTTCTCAAATTCCACATTAAAACCTTTTTTTCCATTTTGGCAATTACTGAATCCCAATTGGGTCTCCCATCGTTTTCTTGATTAAAAACAATTCCTAAAATTTTTATCTGATCCTGCTGCATGTTAACTCCTGGTGTCACAGAGGAATCCCATACACCAGTATAAAAACAGTCACACTTATCAACGTTTAATTTAAAACCAGAGGCTTCACAAAAAAAGCCGGTGTTCCTCAATGCCCGTCTCATAGAAGCGGCGTCTGGGCATAGGACGGTGGCGTCATCCATATAGCCTAGGATTTTTACCTGGTTCCCCCTTCCTCCAGGTATGGGCACGCCTCTGATGACTTTATCATCTCTTATTAGGGTGAACAGAGGTTCTATGGCACAAATAAAAAGGAGCGGAGACAACGGGCACCCCTGTTTCACCCCTGATAAAAGAGGAACACCTTTAGTTAAAAATCCGTTGATAGAAATTTGGCTAAAACAGGATCGATATAAAAGCTTAATACGTGTTAAAATAATTTCAGGAACAGCCATCTTTTTAAGAACCATAAAAAGATATTCATGGGAGACCCGGTCAAAAGCCTTCTCGAAATCTAAGGATAAAATAGCAAGGCTTTGACCCCTTTCTTTAAAATACCAAATGATGTCACGTAAAATATTCAGGGACTCAGTAATTGACCTCCCAGGTACCCCACATACCTGGTTTGGATGGATTAATTTATGAATAAAAGGTTTAAAACGGATTGTTATTAGTTTAGCTAAAATTTTACAATCAACGTTTAAAAGAGTAATAGGGCGCCAGTTTTTTAACTGGTCCCTCTCACCTTTTTTAAAAATTAAGGACACAATCCCCCTCCTCCAGGAAGGGGGCAGCTCTTCAGTAATAAAAACTTCCTTATACAATAAAAACATGTCATTCTTTAAAATTTCCCAAAAAGCATGATAAAATTCGATGGGCAGACCATCTTCCCCAGGAGCTTTCCCATTAGAAAAACTTTTAAAAGCAAATAAAAGTTCCTCCAAGGTAATATTACGGGATAAAACTTCCTGGTCTAAAATATCTAGCTTGGCATCAAGGGAATTAAGAACATGTTCTAAAAAGGAAGGATCAATATTTTTCTTGTTAAAAAGAGATTGGTAGAAATTAAAAGCAGAATTTAAAATGCCGACCATAGTGGTTTCTCCTTCAAGGTTTAAAATGACATCTCGTTTATCCATTACCTTTTTGAAGAAGAACCGGGAACACTTCTCGCCATCCTCGAGGTGCTTTACATGTGAATTAAAAATTATTTGTTTCCCTTTCTCTTCT
Organism: Rhinoderma darwinii; assembly: GCF_050947455.1. NCBI lineage: Eukaryota > Metazoa > Chordata > Amphibia > Anura > Rhinodermatidae > Rhinoderma > Rhinoderma darwinii. The sequence goes on from NW_027463984.1 coordinate 47,440, forward strand.
ATGGCATATTTTATTTCAGCTTTAAGATTTAAGATATCATCATCAACATCCATACCAATCTCCTTCAATTTAAAAAGTACATGTAAACGTTTATTAAGAACATAAAACCATTGTTTTTTCTCTTTTGCTTTCTTCTTACCTGCTCGAATAAAAAAAGCTCTGATTTTGGGTTTAATGCCCTCCCACCAGTGTAGCATAGGCTGACTGGGCGCTCTATGGGACTGCCAACACTGGTAGGTCCGCACAAACTCCTCTTTAATGATGGGGTCCTCCAGGAGTGTGGTGTTTAGTCTCCAGGGACCCCTACAAGCTTTTTGCTCTCCCTCTAGCTCCAGGTGCACTGAAAGGAGCTTGTGATCAGATAAAATATTTGTTAAAAGCAAACATTTTTTGGGAATAAAACTATTAGAAGTGAAAATAAAATCAATTCTGGAGCTCACTCTTCCATTGGACCAGGTGGGGCCTGGGTCCGCAGGCAAGAGTTCCCTCCAGCAATCTTTCAATTTAAAATCACCAATAAAATTCTTGAGCAGGTAAGAAGTACGGTCAATTTTTCGATTAAAATCCCCACCCTGGCGGTGTTCTCCATCTCGCACACAGTTAAAATCACCACCCACCAGCAGGGGGGTAGACCCAACACAAAACAATGGTAAAATCTCTAATAGTTCTGCCCTCTCCTGTTTGGTAGGAGGGGCATAAACGTTTAAAACACGAATTAAAGTTCCATTAAAAAGCAAATGTATTAAAATAGCTCTGCCGGGCATGATTTCAGTCACTGTTTGGATGGAGATAAAACGACCTCGGCAGAGCAATCCAACCCCCGCAGAGCGACAGTCATTTCCACCAGACCAGACTGAGGGGCCTAGTTTCCAGTCCATCTTTAAATCTTGATATTCCAAGTCATTAGGGATTCCACATTCTTGAAGCAGGCAAAGGTCAAAGTCCACAGTCTCTAAAAATGAAAATAAAGCAGTCCTGCGGACAGGGCTCTTTAGGGACCTCACATTTAGTGAGGCGACTTTGATAGGAACCAACATAGTCTTAGTTGAGGTCAGGGTCCGAACCAGAAGAGTCGTACTCGGAGATCAGCTGCGAGTCTGGACCCCCTTTTTGAGGGGTCAATAAATCTTGGATGTTGGTAGGGTCAGAGCCAGATACGTGGGCGGCTCCAACCCCCACACTGCTCTCATCCGAACTCCGATAGGCAGCTTTCCTCCGAACTCCGGACTCCTCTTCCTCTCGCTGTCTCTTTGCAGAATGGCTCCTATCCATCTCCTCGAAGTCGCTCTCACCCATCTCTGGCCCCTGGCTGAAGATATCGCTGATGTCCTTCCTGGGCAGCTGCACAGGGGCCTGTGAGGTCCCATCGCTCTTGGCAACCTTTGCCTGCTTACGGGGAGCCTTCATCGCAAGCCCCTCCACAACCGCAGTGGAGGAACTTTGCTCCGACCCCCCCGTTGACCGGAAATGGTCAAAACGAGGCTCCAATCCAGCATATTTTAGGGTTTTCTTAATGGAGCCCTCGTCTGACACAGAGTGTCTCCGCTCCATGCCCACACTCTTGGGACAGGCGTCAGGTCCTACTGCAGAACCTACGGAGCCACGACGCCTGTCGCTAACCACTGCCTCAACAGGGTCCACTGCAGGCGGAGCAGAGGACCTGTTTGCAGAGGTGCCGGTCAACTTATGTCCAGCAGAGTCAGAATTCCTCCTGCTCTGCCTGGACCCGGTGGAATCCCTATGGCCGTCCCTCGAGGCTGACATCGGTGGGCCCCCCGATGGAGCTGTGAAGGACTTTGGCCTGGACCCCTCAGTCGTCAATGCTCGTTTTGGGGCATTACCAGCGGCGTCTGCACATGTTGCAAACTGCCGCTCTGGCCCTGGTCTGGGTGGCCCAGATTTCGCTCTGCGGGGGCAATCTTTAAAAGCATGCCCAGTCATGCCGCACAGATTGCACAACACCTCGGAACTGCATTTTGCCGCTACGTGTCCAACCTGGCCACACCTGTTACACTGCACCACATGGGGCCGGTCACAATGTTCTCTGGTGTGGCCATATCTCAAGCAGTTCCGGCAGGCTATTGGCATCTGGGGGTAAAATAGGAATCCTCGATTCTTCCCAATGGCAAAGTTCTGGGGTGGGTGATGTAAGCCTCCAATGCCATTGGGATCCTGGCGGAACTTCACCCAATATTTTCTTTTGCCATTCCAGAAGCTCTGGGTGTTCAAGATTTTATGTGAGAAGCGGACCTCCCTGCAGTAACGACTGAGGAAGGTTTCAATGTCACACTCTGAGACAAATGGACTGAACATGCACATCACGAGCGGGACTTCTTCCTCCCCGTAGAGGAATAAAAAGTTCAGTCCATTTAGCCGCTCCTCACTCTGGTCCGCATCAGACAATCTTTTGTGCATGTTGTCGCAACATGCCGCGGCCGTAAAGGATACGGTGTACCGACCGCGGCTTTCCTGGTCGTTGAGACACAGGATGTCCGCCCGCTTGAGCCCCAGGAAGTCCAGCAGAATCACCTCCACAATGAAGCGAAGGTTCTTCCGCTGGCGATGGCCTTCTTCCACCTCGATGCGGACGGACTGGCGCAACCGGGTGTCCCCGGATGCAAATCCAAATGTATATGGCATTTTCAGTGCCTGGGGGCTAAGCCTGTCCCTTATAGCAGCAAGGGCTCAGATTCCACAATTAAGTGGAACCCTCCCCCAAGGCCAAGGATTAGGGTACCCCAGACACCTACGAAGCCCGATAAACGCCCTCGGAACGCTCTTAGAAAAACGCCTCAAGGCCGGTTGACCTCTTGGGTAAGGCGCGATCGCAACTCGTTGTCCGGGGGCTAAGCCCACTCCCCAAATAGCAGCAAGGGGGTGAAGTCTCTCTGTGAAAAGAGACGATCCCCCAAGGCCAAGGAGCAGGGTACCCCGGACACCTCCCAACAAAACCAGATGCAGAAATACTACACCTGATCTTGCCAAAAGGCCGAGAAGCGATAACCCGAGCGGCCCTTGCCTTGCCCGAGCCTGTCCCATACTGCTGTTCACCCCTTGCAGCGATTCAGCCTACTCCTAGGCAATTCCATGGGGCCCTGCAGGCTCACACACATTTACAGCTACTAAGCGGGAGGTGAATAAAGGCCGGAGAGGAAGCCAGACAGGATTTGCTTCTTTTGCTTGCACCACAATGCAGTGCTGAAAGAGGAGGAATCTACATAAAAACGCCTTCCTGGCAACGCCCAAATGCCCTCCTGCCATGCAGATAAACACTGGCAGCGGCAGCAAGTGCATGCCCACAGCCACCCCTTGTTCCTTCACACCTTGTATCAGCTTTAATCCAGTCCTGTGCTGCCTGCTGAGCAGCACTGAACAACACTGCCTGGGCCCAGGCTTTTATCTCTGAGGCAGGCCCCATTATGATGTCAGAAAGCTGGCTCTGGAATCCTGAGGGCTCCACTATGACACGTGCAAAGTTCCGTCTGAACTTTATATAAGACTGTGAGGCTCAGTCAGTCACTCAGTGTTGCCTGAGAGGGCAACACTGCAACAGCCGGCCGCCAGGCTGTCTTTTTTTTGCACATTTATTTGCCTCCAGGAGGCCACAAGAGGGAGACAAGGGACTGCAAAATGGAAAATAGGCATCCACCAACTTTACAGACAACTTCTCTTTGCTCCTACAACCTCCATCCTTGCACAGTTTGTTATTCTTCCAGGTAACATAGTAACAAATCCAAATTGCTGCTCTCTTTGTAGGCAAGCAAGGGTTTGTTGCAACTGCAATTCTTACTTCTTCTTGAAATGTAGGGACGACAGTACATTCCATCACATCCACCTAGTGTACACAGGTAGGTCCATTGTGGCGGGTAGGCGGCTGGCTGCTTTAATGGCTGTTTGCTGTTCCCCTACTCCACTCCACTCCACTATTTGACTGTGGTGCTGCATCAATCAGTGGCTGGCTCAGGTGCAGCTCTTTAACTTACCTAGGAGGGAGGGAGGGAGGGAGGGCGGAGAGAAGACAAGGAAGGTGAATGAGCTGTTCCAATGTGAAATGCCGGAAACACAGAAACACAGAAGACACACACACACACACACACAACAAGAGGTGGCAATGTATTCATTAATTGCATTTAATAAATGAGCTCATTATCACACATGACTGTACAAATGCATTGTCCAACAGGTGTTGAAATAATGGGATTAAAAGGGGAGATCCCTTCAGAAAGACAGAAACAATGGCAAAGAGAAAAAACACTTTTGGAATCTGATTTTAGTCAACACATAAGGGAAGGGTGCACCGGTCCTGGAAATACTGCAATACCAGGTCAATGCGTGGAGTGGACAGAGCAAGCTCTATTTCCATCTCCCTGTTCTAAAAATCCATTTAATATATGGTCCCCAGATAGGGGACGTATCAGATATTAAACTGATAAGAACAGATTTTTTTTTTTTTTTAATCATTCAGATCACGTCTTAAAAATCATAAAATTCAAAATAAAAAAGACTTAGATCATCACAATGAAAACTGAAAACGTATAATTAACTTTTGTTTTCCTCTTTCCTTTTTTCCTTTTAAGAAATCAAAAAAACATTCCTTTTTTAACAGCAATAGTTCCTAACATATCCACTAAATGTTCCTGCAAATCATTACCATCCCATTCACAGTTTACAATGCACGCTAACCACGTTGGCACACCATACCGTTCAAGAAACCCTGGTAAATTTTCTCTTACACAGAGCCGCACCCTTCTCCGCATTTTTTCAAAATTAATTTTACTACGTAACTGCTCTACTTCTTCCAGTAACCTGTCTCTTTCTGCTCTTTCCTCTTCTGAAATGACACTTTTTTTCTTTCTCTCTGCTTTTTTCCTTTTTTTCTCATCACTTTGCCCACTTCCTTCCAATTTCTGAAGCTTTCCTTCTTCCAAACTAACTTCCGCTTCCTTTCTTTTGACTATCTTCTTATTTTCGTCTTGTACCTCACGTTTGCTTTTCTTTGGGCATGATTTGAATATGTGCCCCTCCTCTCCACACATATTACATACTTTCCCTTTCTGACATTCATTATACTTATGTCCCTCTTGCAGACATTTTGTACACATTACTTTCTCACACGTTTCTCTCTCATGACCATAATCTTTACAATTCAAACAAAACATATCCATTCCCAAAAAAAATAAATTTCCACATGCACTTCCAATCTTAAACCGCGCTGGAGGAAACAATAGGTTTCCAGATTCACCAATTCTTGCAAATTTACAAAGAAATTTCCATTTCCCAGTCCAAAATCCAAAGGGGTTAAACACTTTCCCCTTTCCCACCACCTCCTCACAAAACTTAGTGAGAAATGACTTAATGTCCTCTTCTTCCACGTAAGGCGAAAACATCTTTACGACCACCAACTTCTTGTTTGGCACAAAATGTGGTGTTACCTTCACACCCACAAGTCTTGGGTCCCTTTTACCTTCCTTCAAGCGTTCCAAAAAATCAGAATAAATTTCTTCTGTAGCGAAGGTAACGTCAAAGCACCCTCTCCTCGGATAGTCCATCACCGCCAAAATGCACGATCTCTCCAGCTGAAAGAAATCCAACAAAAGGACCTTCGTGATGAACTCCAAATCCTTCCTTTGCCTCTCAGATTCCTCCACGAAAAACCGGACCGCATTCCTGGTTCGCATATGTTCGGGAATTTCCTCCATCCTGCTCCAAAAGAATTCCAGCAATCTCCAAAGAAATACCTTCAGTACCGGAGTACCAGGCAGGTGATCGCTCCCCGTTGCCCTGGACTAATCCTCCTCCCCAATAGCAGCAGAGGGGTGAAGTCTCTCCTAAGAGAAACGATCCCCCCAGGCCAAGGAAAAGGGTACCAGGGCACCTCCTGACCAAGAAACAAGGCAATACCCTAAAGTACTACACTTGATCTTAGCCAAAAGGCCGAGAAGCGATAACCCGAGCGGCCCTTGCCTTGCCCGAGCCTGTCCCATACTGCTGTTCACCCCTTGCAGCGATTCAGCCTACTCCTAGGCAATTCCATGGGGCCCTGCAGGCTCACACACATTTACAGCTACTAAGCGGGAGGTGAATAAAGGCCGGAGAGGAAGCCAGACAGGATTTGCTTCTTTTGCTTGCACCACAATGCAGTGCTGAAAGAGGAGGAATCTACATAAAAACGCCTTCCTGGCAACGCCCAAATGCCCTCCTGCCATGCAGATAAACACTGGCAGCGGCAGCAAGTGCATGCCCACAGCCACCCCTTGTTCCTTCACACCTTGTATCAGCTTTAATCCAGTCCTGTGCTGCCTGCTGAGCAGCACTGAACAACACTGCCTGGGCCCAGGCTTTTATCTCTGAGGCAGGCCCCATTATGATGTCAGAAAGCTGGCTCTGGAATCCTGAGGGCTCCACTATGACACGTGCAAAGTTCCGTCTGAACTTTATATAAGACTGTGAGGCTCAGTCAGTCACTCAGTGTTGCCTGAGAGGGCAACACTGCAACAGCCGGCCGCCAGGCTGTCTTTTTTTTGCACATTTATTTGCCTCCAGGAGGCCACAAGAGGGAGACAAGGGACTGCAAAATGGAAAATAGGCATCCACCAACTTTACAGACAACTTCTCTTTGCTCCTACAACCTCCATCCTTGCACAGTTTGTTATTCTTCCAGGTAACATAGTAACAAATCCAAATTGCTGCTCTCTTTGTAGGCAAGCAAGGGTTTGTTGCAACTGCAATTCTTACTTCTTCTTGAAATGTAGGGACGACAGTACATTCCATCACATCCACCTAGTGTACACAGGTAGGTCCATTGTGGCGGGTAGGCGGCTGGCTGCTTTAATGGCTGTTTGCTGTTCCCCTACTCCACTCCACTCCACTATTTGACTGTGGTGCTGCATCAATCAGTGGCTGGCTCAGGTGCAGCTCTTTAACTTACCTAGGAGGGAGGGAGGGAGGGAGGGCGGAGAGAAGACAAGGAAGGTGAATGAGCTGTTCCAATGTGAAATGCCGGAAACACAGAAACACAGAAGACACACACACACACACACACAACAAGAGGTGGCAATGTATTCATTAATTGCATTTAATAAATGAGCTCATTATCACACATGACTGTACAAATGCATTGTCCAACAGGTGTTGAAATAATGGGATTAAAAGGGGAGATCCCTTCAGAAAGACAGAAACAATGGCAAAGAGAAAAAACACTTTTGGAATCTGATTTTAGTCAACACATAAGGGAAGGGTGCACCGGTCCTGGAAATACTGCAATACCAGGTCAATGCGTGGAGTGGACAGAGCAAGCTCTATTTCCATCTCCCTGTTCTAAAAATCCATTTAATATATGGTCCCCAGATAGGGGACGTATCAGATATTAAACTGATAAGAACAGATACTACACTTGATCTTAGCCAAAAGGCCGAGAAGCGATAACCCGAGCGGCCCTTGCCTTGCCCGAGCCTGTCCCATACTGCTGTTCACCCCTTGCAGCGATTCAGCCTACTCCTAGGCAATTCCATGGGGCCCTGCAGGCTCACACACATTTACAGCTACTAAGCGGGAGGTGAATAAAGGCCGGAGAGGAAGCCAGACAGGATTTGCTTCTTTTGCTTGCACCACAATGCAGTGCTGAAAGAGGAGGAATCTACATAAAAACGCCTTCCTGGCAACGCCCAAATGCCCTCCTGCCATGCAGATAAACACTGGCAGCGGCAGCAAGTGCATGCCCACAGCCACCCCTTGTTCCTTCACACCTTGTATCAGCTTTAATCCAGTCCTGTGCTGCCTGCTGAGCAGCACTGAACAACACTGCCTGGGCCCAGGCTTTTATCTCTGAGGCAGGCCCCATTATGATGTCAGAAAGCTGGCTCTGGAATCCTGAGGGCTCCACTATGACACGTGCAAAGTTCCGTCTGAACTTTATATAAGACTGTGAGGCTCAGTCAGTCACTCAGTGTTGCCTGAGAGGGCAACACTGCAACAGCCGGCCGCCAGGCTGTCTTTTTTTTGCACATTTATTTGCCTCCAGGAGGCCACAAGAGGGAGACAAGGGACTGCAAAATGGAAAATAGGCATCCACCAACTTTACAGACAACTTCTCTTTGCTCCTACAACCTCCATCCTTGCACAGTTTGTTATTCTTCCAGGTAACATAGTAACAAATCCAAATTGCTGCTCTCTTTGTAGGCAAGCAAGGGTTTGTTGCAACTGCAATTCTTACTTCTTCTTGAAATGTAGGGACGACAGTACATTCCATCACATCCACCTAGTGTACACAGGTAGGTCCATTGTGGCGGGTAGGCGGCTGGCTGCTTTAATGGCTGTTTGCTGTTCCCCTACTCCACTCCACTCCACTATTTGACTGTGGTGCTGCATCAATCAGTGGCTGGCTCAGGTGCAGCTCTTTAACTTACCTAGGAGGGAGGGAGGGAGGGAGGGCGGAGAGAAGACAAGGAAGGTGAATGAGCTGTTCCAATGTGAAATGCCGGAAACACAGAAACACAGAAGACACACACACACACACACACAACAAGAGGTGGCAATGTATTCATTAATTGCATTTAATAAATGAGCTCATTATCACACATGACTGTACAAATGCATTGTCCAACAGGTGTTGAAATAATGGGATTAAAAGGGGAGATCCCTTCAGAAAGACAGAAACAATGGCAAAGAGAAAAAACACTTTTGGAATCTGATTTTAGTCAACACATAAGGGAAGGGTGCACCGGTCCTGGAAATACTGCAATACCAGGTCAATGCGTGGAGTGGACAGAGCAAGCTCTATTTCCATCTCCCTGTTCTAAAAATCCATTTAATATATGGTCCCCAGATAGGGGACGTATCAGATATTAAACTGATAAGAACAGATTTTTTTTTTTTTTTTTTTTTTATTGAAAGCCCGAGCCGTGCTTTCTATCACCCAAGTGCATAAAAAGTGCAGAGGTGCCACACAAAAAGTGCACAAGGATGCGGTCTATCGCAGCCCTTCTCTTAAAAGAGAGAGGCCCCGCATAACCATTCCCTGACCCTCCAAACCATAGGCCTAGAGGATCAAGGATCGATGGTCCCCCCTCGCCGAAGCTTAGGGAGACCCAAACACACTCCTAGGCTTCTACCTGGGCTGCCACCCCAGTGTCCACCTAGGAGCCTGCATCCTAGTTGCACCTCCCCTCCGAAGAAGGGAGGCCGGGTTGCAGGGGAAAAAGGAACCAGAAGGCCACACATTTTCCCCCTAGACCTCAGGAGGGTCCCAAAAGGGCACCGCATCCCAAAATCCTTGTGACAAACGTGACAAACACACAGTGAAAAACAAAATTAAATAAGTGGATGTGCGCTGTGATACAGCCTGGACATCCGCCAGGTATATAAAAATTCCTCATCTCCCAGCCAGAAGGCCGGGAGAATAAAGGTGTGTGCTTAAAAGTGTGAAAGAAGAGTGCGTGCAAGTGTGCCTTCACTCAGTGGGATCCCACCCCCAGTGAGTTAGGGCACCCCAGGGTCACCAGCCCTGGGGCACATAGCAACTCGGGCTTTCAAACTACCCGACCTCCTGACCTCGATCCGGCGGTCGCCTGGTCACCTACAAATGGTACCTTTAAACCAAATGCGTACACCAGAGCGATGACCGTTGTGGTTCCCTGCCCTCACCTCGGCGTTCTGTCATCCCCCTACGATGGCCCACGTACCACCGGCAGGGATGATTACTAACCTCAGCTTGAGCAGGTACTACACTTGATCTTAGCCAAAAGGCCGAGAAGCGATAACCCGAGCGGCCCTTGCCTTGCCCGAGCCTGTCCCATACTGCTGTTCACCCCTTGCAGCGATTCAGCCTACTCCTAGGCAATTCCATGGGGCCCTGCAGGCTCACACACATTTACAGCTACTAAGCGGGAGGTGAATAAAGGCCGGAGAGGAAGCCAGACAGGATTTGCTTCTTTTGCTTGCACCACAATGCAGTGCTGAAAGAGGAGGAATCTACATAAAAACGCCTTCCTGGCAACGCCCAAATGCCCTCCTGCCATGCAGATAAACACTGGCAGCGGCAGCAAGTGCATGCCCACAGCCACCCCTTGTTCCTTCACACCTTGTATCAGCTTTAATCCAGTCCTGTGCTGCCTGCTGAGCAGCACTGAACAACACTGCCTGGGCCCAGGCTTTTATCTCTGAGGCAGGCCCCATTATGATGTCAGAAAGCTGGCTCTGGAATCCTGAGGGCTCCACTATGACACGTGCAAAGTTCCGTCTGAACTTTATATAAGACTGTGAGGCTCAGTCAGTCACTCAGTGTTGCCTGAGAGGGCAACACTGCAACAGCCGGCCGCCAGGCTGTCTTTTTTTTGCACATTTATTTGCCTCCAGGAGGCCACAAGAGGGAGACAAGGGACTGCAAAATGGAAAATAGGCATCCACCAACTTTACAGACAACTTCTCTTTGCTCCTACAACCTCCATCCTTGCACAGTTTGTTATTCTTCCAGGTAACATAGTAACAAATCCAAATTGCTGCTCTCTTTGTAGGCAAGCAAGGGTTTGTTGCAACTGCAATTCTTACTTCTTCTTGAAATGTAGGGACGACAGTACATTCCATCACATCCACCTAGTGTACACAGGTAGGTCCATTGTGGCGGGTAGGCGGCTGGCTGCTTTAATGGCTGTTTGCTGTTCCCCTACTCCACTCCACTCCACTATTTGACTGTGGTGCTGCATCAATCAGTGGCTGGCTCAGGTGCAGCTCTTTAACTTACCTAGGAGGGAGGGAGGGAGGGCGGAGAGAAGACAAGGAAGGTGAATGAGCTGTTCCAATGTGAAATGCCGGAAACACAGAAACACAGAAGACACACACACACACACACACACACACACAACAAGAGGTGGCAATGTATTCATTAATTGCATTTAATAAATGAGCTCATTATCACACATGACTGTACAAATGCATTGTCCAACAGGTGTTGAAATAATGGGATTAAAAGGGGAGATCCCTTCAGAAAGACAGAAACAATGGCAAAGAGAAAAAACACTTTTGGAATCTGATTTTAGTCAACACATAAGGGAAGGGTGCACCGGTCCTGGAAATACTGCAATACCAGGTCAATGCGTGGAGTGGACAGAGCAAGCTCTATTTCCATCTCCCTGTTCTAAAAATCCATTTAATATATGGTCCCCAGATAGGGGACGTATCAGATATTAAACTGATAAGAACAGATACTACACTTGATCTTAGCCAAAAGGCCGAGAAGCGATAACCCGAGCGGCCCTTGCCTTGCCCGAGCCTGTCCCATACTGCTGTTCACCCCTTGCAGCGATTCAGCCTACTCCTAGGCAATTCCATGGGGCCCTGCAGGCTCACACACATTTACAGCTACTAAGCGGGAGGTGAATAAAGGCCGGAGAGGAAGCCAGACAGGATTTGCTTCTTTTGCTTGCACCACAATGCAGTGCTGAAAGAGGAGGAATCTACATAAAAACGCCTTCCTGGCAACGCCCAAATGCCCTCCTGCCATGCAGATAAACACTGGCAGCGGCAGCAAGTGCATGCCCACAGCCACCCCTTGTTCCTTCACACCTTGTATCAGCTTTAATCCAGTCCTGTGCTGCCTGCTGAGCAGCACTGAACAACACTGCCTGGGCCCAGGCTTTTATCTCTGAGGCAGGCCCCATTATGATGTCAGAAAGCTGGCTCTGGAATCCTGAGGGCTCCACTATGACACGTGCAAAGTTCCGTCTGAACTTTATATAAGACTGTGAGGCTCAGTCAGTCACTCAGTGTTGCCTGAGAGGGCAACACTGCAACAGCCGGCCGCCAGGCTGTCTTTTTTTTGCACATTTATTTGCCTCCAGGAGGCCACAAGAGGGAGACAAGGGACTGCAAAATGGAAAATAGGCATCCACCAACTTTACAGACAACTTCTCTTTGCTCCTACAACCTCCATCCTTGCACAGTTTGTTATTCTTCCAGGTAACATAGTAACAAATCCAAATTGCTGCTCTCTTTGTAGGCAAGCAAGGGTTTGTTGCAACTGCAATTCTTACTTCTTCTTGAAATGTAGGGACGACAGTACATTCCATCACATCCACCTAGTGTACACAGGTAGGTCCATTGTGGCGGGTAGGCGGCTGGCTGCTTTAATGGCTGTTTGCTGTTCCCCTACTCCACTCCACTCCACTATTTGACTGTGGTGCTGCATCAATCAGTGGCTGGCTCAGGTGCAGCTCTTTAACTTACCTAGGAGGGAGGGAGGGAGGGCGGAGAGAAGACAAGGAAGGTGAATGAGCTGTTCCAATGTGAAATGCCGGAAACACAGAAACACAGAAGACACACACACACACACACACACACACACAACAAGAGGTGGCAATGTATTCATTAATTGCATTTAATAAATGAGCTCATTATCACACATGACTGTACAAATGCATTGTCCAACAGGTGTTGAAATAATGGGATTAAAAGGGGAGATCCCTTCAGAAAGACAGAAACAATGGCAAAGAGAAAAAACACTTTTGGAATCTGATTTTAGTCAACACATAAGGGAAGGGTGCACCGGTCCTGGAAATACTGCAATACCAGGTCAATGCGTGGAGTGGACAGAGCAAGCTCTATTTCCATCTCCCTGTTCTAAAAATCCATTTAATATATGGTCCCCAGATAGGGGACGTATCAGATATTAAACTGATAAGAACAGATACTACACTTGATCTTAGCCAAAAGGCCGAGAAGCGATAACCCGAGCGGCCCTTGCCTTGCCCGAGCCTGTCCCATACTGCTGTTCACCCCTTGCAGCGATTCAGCCTACTCCTAGGCAATTCCATGGGGCCCTGCAGGCTCACACACATTTACAGCTACTAAGCGGGAGGTGAATAAAGGCCGGAGAGGAAGCCAGACAGGATTTGCTTCTTTTGCTTGCACCACAATGCAGTGCTGAAAGAGGAGGAATCTACATAAAAACGCCTTCCTGGCAACGCCCAAATGCCCTCCTGCCATGCAGATAAACACTGGCAGCGGCAGCAAGTGCATGCCCACAGCCACCCCTTGTTCCTTCACACCTTGTATCAGCTTTAATCCAGTCCTGTGCTGCCTGCTGAGCAGCACTGAACAACACTGCCTGGGCCCAGGCTTTTATCTCTGAGGCAGGCCCCATTATGATGTCAGAAAGCTGGCTCTGGAATCCTGAGGGCTCCACTATGACACGTGCAAAGTTCCGTCTGAACTTTATATAAGACTGTGAGGCTCAGTCAGTCACTCAGTGTTGCCTGAGAGGGCAACACTGCAACAGCCGGCCGCCAGGCTGTCTTTTTTTTGCACATTTATTTGCCTCCAGGAGGCCACAAGAGGGAGACAAGGGACTGCAAAATGGAAAATAGGCATCCACCAACTTTACAGACAACTTCTCTTTGCTCCTACAACCTCCATCCTTGCACAGTTTGTTATTCTTCCAGGTAACATAGTAACAAATCCAAATTGCTGCTCTCTTTGTAGGCAAGCAAGGGTTTGTTGCAACTGCAATTCTTACTTCTTCTTGAAATGTAGGGACGACAGTACATTCCATCACATCCACCTAGTGTACACAGGTAGGTCCATTGTGGCGGGTAGGCGGCTGGCTGCTTTAATGGCTGTTTGCTGTTCCCCTACTCCACTCCACTCCACTATTTGACTGTGGTGCTGCATCAATCAGTGGCTGGCTCAGGTGCAGCTCTTTAACTTACCTAGGAGGGAGGGAGGGAGGGCGGAGAGAAGACAAGGAAGGTGAATGAGCTGTTCCAATGTGAAATGCCGGAAACACAGAAACACAGAAGACACACACACACACACACACACACACACAACAAGAGGTGGCAATGTATTCATTAATTGCATTTAATAAATGAGCTCATTATCACACATGACTGTACAAATGCATTGTCCAACAGGTGTTGAAATAATGGGATTAAAAGGGGAGATCCCTTCAGAAAGACAGAAACAATGGCAAAGAGAAAAAACACTTTTGGAATCTGATTTTAGTCAACACATAAGGGAAGGGTGCACCGGTCCTGGAAATACTGCAATACCAGGTCAATGCGTGGAGTGGACAGAGCAAGCTCTATTTCCATCTCCCTGTTCTAAAAATCCATTTAATATATGGTCCCCAGATAGGGGACGTATCAGATATTAAACTGATAAGAACAGATACTACACTTGATCTTAGCCAAAAGGCCGAGAAGCGATAACCCGAGCGGCCCTTGCCTTGCCCGAGCCTGTCCCATACTGCTGTTCACCCCTTGCAGCGATTCAGCCTACTCCTAGGCAATTCCATGGGGCCCTGCAGGCTCACACACATTTACAGCTACTAAGCGGGAGGTGAATAAAGGCCGGAGAGGAAGCCAGACAGGATTTGCTTCTTTTGCTTGCACCACAATGCAGTGCTGAAAGAGGAGGAATCTACATAAAAACGCCTTCCTGGCAACGCCCAAATGCCCTCCTGCCATGCAGATAAACACTGGCAGCGGCAGCAAGTGCATGCCCACAGCCACCCCTTGTTCCTTCACACCTTGTATCAGCTTTAATCCAGTCCTGTGCTGCCTGCTGAGCAGCACTGAACAACACTGCCTGGGCCCAGGCTTTTATCTCTGAGGCAGGCCCCATTATGATGTCAGAAAGCTGGCTCTGGAATCCTGAGGGCTCCACTATGACACGTGCAAAGTTCCGTCTGAACTTTATATAAGACTGTGAGGCTCAGTCAGTCACTCAGTGTTGCCTGAGAGGGCAACACTGCAACAGCCGGCCGCCAGGCTGTCTTTTTTTTGCACATTTATTTGCCTCCAGGAGGCCACAAGAGGGAGACAAGGGACTGCAAAATGGAAAATAGGCATCCACCAACTTTACAGACAACTTCTCTTTGCTCCTACAACCTCCATCCTTGCACAGTTTGTTATTCTTCCAGGTAACATAGTAACAAATCCAAATTGCTGCTCTCTTTGTAGGCAAGCAAGGGTTTGTTGCAACTGCAATTCTTACTTCTTCTTGAAATGTAGGGACGACAGTACATTCCATCACATCCACCTAGTGTACACAGGTAGGTCCATTGTGGCGGGTAGGCGGCTGGCTGCTTTAATGGCTGTTTGCTGTTCCCCTACTCCACTCCACTCCACTATTTGACTGTGGTGCTGCATCAATCAGTGGCTGGCTCAGGTGCAGCTCTTTAACTTACCTAGGAGGGAGGGAGGGAGGGCGGAGAGAAGACAAGG
This sequence comes from Rhinoderma darwinii, assembly GCF_050947455.1. NCBI lineage: Eukaryota > Metazoa > Chordata > Amphibia > Anura > Rhinodermatidae > Rhinoderma > Rhinoderma darwinii. The sequence goes on from NW_027463984.1 coordinate 62,658, forward strand.
AAGGTGAATGAGCTGTTCCAATGTGAAATGCCGGAAACACAGAAACACAGAAGACACACACACACACACACACACACACACAACAAGAGGTGGCAATGTATTCATTAATTGCATTTAATAAATGAGCTCATTATCACACATGACTGTACAAATGCATTGTCCAACAGGTGTTGAAATAATGGGATTAAAAGGGGAGATCCCTTCAGAAAGACAGAAACAATGGCAAAGAGAAAAAACACTTTTGGAATCTGATTTTAGTCAACACATAAGGGAAGGGTGCACCGGTCCTGGAAATACTGCAATACCAGGTCAATGCGTGGAGTGGACAGAGCAAGCTCTATTTCCATCTCCCTGTTCTAAAAATCCATTTAATATATGGTCCCCAGATAGGGGACGTATCAGATATTAAACTGATAAGAACAGATTTTTTTTTTTTTTTTTTATTGAAAGCCCGAGCCGTGCTTTCTATCACCCAAGTGCATAAAAAGTGCAGAGGTGCCACACAAAAAGTGCACAAGGATGCGGTCTATCGCAGCCCTTCTCTTAAAAGAGAGAGGCCCCGCATAACCATTCCCTGACCCTCCAAACCATAGGCCTAGAGGATCAAGGATCGATGGTCCCCCCTCGCCGAAGCTTAGGGAGACCCAAACACACTCCTAGGCTTCTACCTGGGCTGCCACCCCAGTGTCCACCTAGGAGCCTGCATCCTAGTTGCACCTCCCCTCCGAAGAAGGGAGGCCGGGTTGCAGGGGAAAAAGGAACCAGAAGGCCACACATTTTCCCCCTAGACCTCAGGAGGGTCCCAAAAGGGCACCGCATCCCAAAATCCTTGTGACAAACGTGACAAACACACAGTGAAAAACAAAATTAAATAAGTGGATGTGCGCTGTGATACAGCCTGGACATCCGCCAGGTATATAAAAATTCCTCATCTCCCAGCCAGAAGGCCGGGAGAATAAAGGTGTGTGCTTAAAAGTGTGAAAGAAGAGTGCGTGCAAGTGTGCCTTCACTCAGTGGGATCCCACCCCCAGTGAGTTAGGGCACCCCAGGGTCACCAGCCCTGGGGCACATAGCAACTCGGGCTTTCAAACTACCCGACCTCCTGACCTCGATCCGGCGGTCGCCTGGTCACCTACAAATGGTACCTTTAAACCAAATGCGTACACCAGAGCGATGACCGTTGTGGTTCCCTGCCCTCACCTCGGCGTTCTGTCATCCCCCTACGATGGCCCACGTACCACCGGCAGGGATGATTACTAACCTCAGCTTGAGCAGGTACTACACTTGATCTTAGCCAAAAGGCCGAGAAGCGATAACCCGAGCGGCCCTTGCCTTGCCCGAGCCTGTCCCATACTGCTGTTCACCCCTTGCAGCGATTCAGCCTACTCCTAGGCAATTCCATGGGGCCCTGCAGGCTCACACACATTTACAGCTACTAAGCGGGAGGTGAATAAAGGCCGGAGAGGAAGCCAGACAGGATTTGCTTCTTTTGCTTGCACCACAATGCAGTGCTGAAAGAGGAGGAATCTACATAAAAACGCCTTCCTGGCAACGCCCAAATGCCCTCCTGCCATGCAGATAAACACTGGCAGCGGCAGCAAGTGCATGCCCACAGCCACCCCTTGTTCCTTCACACCTTGTATCAGCTTTAATCCAGTCCTGTGCTGCCTGCTGAGCAGCACTGAACAACACTGCCTGGGCCCAGGCTTTTATCTCTGAGGCAGGCCCCATTATGATGTCAGAAAGCTGGCTCTGGAATCCTGAGGGCTCCACTATGACACGTGCAAAGTTCCGTCTGAACTTTATATAAGACTGTGAGGCTCAGTCAGTCACTCAGTGTTGCCTGAGAGGGCAACACTGCAACAGCCGGCCGCCAGGCTGTCTTTTTTTTGCACATTTATTTGCCTCCAGGAGGCCACAAGAGGGAGACAAGGGACTGCAAAATGGAAAATAGGCATCCACCAACTTTACAGACAACTTCTCTTTGCTCCTACAACCTCCATCCTTGCACAGTTTGTTATTCTTCCAGGTAACATAGTAACAAATCCAAATTGCTGCTCTCTTTGTAGGCAAGCAAGGGTTTGTTGCAACTGCAATTCTTACTTCTTCTTGAAATGTAGGGACGACAGTACATTCCATCACATCCACCTAGTGTACACAGGTAGGTCCATTGTGGCGGGTAGGCGGCTGGCTGCTTTAATGGCTGTTTGCTGTTCCCCTACTCCACTCCACTCCACTATTTGACTGTGGTGCTGCATCAATCAGTGGCTGGCTCAGGTGCAGCTCTTTAACTTACCTAGGAGGGAGGGAGGGAGGGCGGAGAGAAGACAAGGAAGGTGAATGAGCTGTTCCAATGTGAAATGCCGGAAACACAGAAACACAGAAGACACACACACACACACACACACACACACAACAAGAGGTGGCAATGTATTCATTAATTGCATTTAATAAATGAGCTCATTATCACACATGACTGTACAAATGCATTGTCCAACAGGTGTTGAAATAATGGGATTAAAAGGGGAGATCCCTTCAGAAAGACAGAAACAATGGCAAAGAGAAAAAACACTTTTGGAATCTGATTTTAGTCAACACATAAGGGAAGGGTGCACCGGTCCTGGAAATACTGCAATACCAGGTCAATGCGTGGAGTGGACAGAGCAAGCTCTATTTCCATCTCCCTGTTCTAAAAATCCATTTAATATATGGTCCCCAGATAGGGGACGTATCAGATATTAAACTGATAAGAACAGATACTACACTTGATCTTAGCCAAAAGGCCGAGAAGCGATAACCCGAGCGGCCCTTGCCTTGCCCGAGCCTGTCCCATACTGCTGTTCACCCCTTGCAGCGATTCAGCCTACTCCTAGGCAATTCCATGGGGCCCTGCAGGCTCACACACATTTACAGCTACTAAGCGGGAGGTGAATAAAGGCCGGAGAGGAAGCCAGACAGGATTTGCTTCTTTTGCTTGCACCACAATGCAGTGCTGAAAGAGGAGGAATCTACATAAAAACGCCTTCCTGGCAACGCCCAAATGCCCTCCTGCCATGCAGATAAACACTGGCAGCGGCAGCAAGTGCATGCCCACAGCCACCCCTTGTTCCTTCACACCTTGTATCAGCTTTAATCCAGTCCTGTGCTGCCTGCTGAGCAGCACTGAACAACACTGCCTGGGCCCAGGCTTTTATCTCTGAGGCAGGCCCCATTATGATGTCAGAAAGCTGGCTCTGGAATCCTGAGGGCTCCACTATGACACGTGCAAAGTTCCGTCTGAACTTTATATAAGACTGTGAGGCTCAGTCAGTCACTCAGTGTTGCCTGAGAGGGCAACACTGCAACAGCCGGCCGCCAGGCTGTCTTTTTTTTGCACATTTATTTGCCTCCAGGAGGCCACAAGAGGGAGACAAGGGACTGCAAAATGGAAAATAGGCATCCACCAACTTTACAGACAACTTCTCTTTGCTCCTACAACCTCCATCCTTGCACAGTTTGTTATTCTTCCAGGTAACATAGTAACAAATCCAAATTGCTGCTCTCTTTGTAGGCAAGCAAGGGTTTGTTGCAACTGCAATTCTTACTTCTTCTTGAAATGTAGGGACGACAGTACATTCCATCACATCCACCTAGTGTACACAGGTAGGTCCATTGTGGCGGGTAGGCGGCTGGCTGCTTTAATGGCTGTTTGCTGTTCCCCTACTCCACTCCACTCCACTATTTGACTGTGGTGCTGCATCAATCAGTGGCTGGCTCAGGTGCAGCTCTTTAACTTACCTAGGAGGGAGGGAGGGAGGGCGGAGAGAAGACAAGGAAGGTGAATGAGCTGTTCCAATGTGAAATGCCGGAAACACAGAAACACAGAAGACACACACACACACACACACACACACACAACAAGAGGTGGCAATGTATTCATTAATTGCATTTAATAAATGAGCTCATTATCACACATGACTGTACAAATGCATTGTCCAACAGGTGTTGAAATAATGGGATTAAAAGGGGAGATCCCTTCAGAAAGACAGAAACAATGGCAAAGAGAAAAAACACTTTTGGAATCTGATTTTAGTCAACACATAAGGGAAGGGTGCACCGGTCCTGGAAATACTGCAATACCAGGTCAATGCGTGGAGTGGACAGAGCAAGCTCTATTTCCATCTCCCTGTTCTAAAAATCCATTTAATATATGGTCCCCAGATAGGGGACGTATCAGATATTAAACTGATAAGAACAGATTTTTTTTTTTTTTTTTTATTGAAAGCCCGAGCCGTGCTTTCTATCACCCAAGTGCATAAAAAGTGCAGAGGTGCCACACAAAAAGTGCACAAGGATGCGGTCTATCGCAGCCCTTCTCTTAAAAGAGAGAGGCCCCGCATAACCATTCCCTGACCCTCCAAACCATAGGCCTAGAGGATCAAGGATCGATGGTCCCCCCTCGCCGAAGCTTAGGGAGACCCAAACACACTCCTAGGCTTCTACCTGGGCTGCCACCCCAGTGTCCACCTAGGAGCCTGCATCCTAGTTGCACCTCCCCTCCGAAGAAGGGAGGCCGGGTTGCAGGGGAAAAAGGAACCAGAAGGCCACACATTTTCCCCCTAGACCTCAGGAGGGTCCCAAAAGGGCACCGCATCCCAAAATCCTTGTGACAAACGTGACAAACACACAGTGAAAAACAAAATTAAATAAGTGGATGTGCGCTGTGATACAGCCTGGACATCCGCCAGGTATATAAAAATTCCTCATCTCCCAGCCAGAAGGCCGGGAGAATAAAGGTGTGTGCTTAAAAGTGTGAAAGAAGAGTGCGTGCAAGTGTGCCTTCACTCAGTGGGATCCCACCCCCAGTGAGTTAGGGCACCCCAGGGTCACCAGCCCTGGGGCACATAGCAACTCGGGCTTTCAAACTACCCGACCTCCTGACCTCGATCCGGCGGTCGCCTGGTCACCTACAAATGGTACCTTTAAACCAAATGCGTACACCAGAGCGATGACCGTTGTGGTTCCCTGCCCTCACCTCGGCGTTCTGTCATCCCCCTACGATGGCCCACGTACCACCGGCAGGGATGATTACTAACCTCAGCTTGAGCAGGTACTACACTTGATCTTAGCCAAAAGGCCGAGAAGCGATAACCCGAGCGGCCCTTGCCTTGCCCGAGCCTGTCCCATACTGCTGTTCACCCCTTGCAGCGATTCAGCCTACTCCTAGGCAATTCCATGGGGCCCTGCAGGCTCACACACATTTACAGCTACTAAGCGGGAGGTGAATAAAGGCCGGAGAGGAAGCCAGACAGGATTTGCTTCTTTTGCTTGCACCACAATGCAGTGCTGAAAGAGGAGGAATCTACATAAAAACGCCTTCCTGGCAACGCCCAAATGCCCTCCTGCCATGCAGATAAACACTGGCAGCGGCAGCAAGTGCATGCCCACAGCCACCCCTTGTTCCTTCACACCTTGTATCAGCTTTAATCCAGTCCTGTGCTGCCTGCTGAGCAGCACTGAACAACACTGCCTGGGCCCAGGCTTTTATCTCTGAGGCAGGCCCCATTATGATGTCAGAAAGCTGGCTCTGGAATCCTGAGGGCTCCACTATGACACGTGCAAAGTTCCGTCTGAACTTTATATAAGACTGTGAGGCTCAGTCAGTCACTCAGTGTTGCCTGAGAGGGCAACACTGCAACAGCCGGCCGCCAGGCTGTCTTTTTTTTGCACATTTATTTGCCTCCAGGAGGCCACAAGAGGGAGACAAGGGACTGCAAAATGGAAAATAGGCATCCACCAACTTTACAGACAACTTCTCTTTGCTCCTACAACCTCCATCCTTGCACAGTTTGTTATTCTTCCAGGTAACATAGTAACAAATCCAAATTGCTGCTCTCTTTGTAGGCAAGCAAGGGTTTGTTGCAACTGCAATTCTTACTTCTTCTTGAAATGTAGGGACGACAGTACATTCCATCACATCCACCTAGTGTACACAGGTAGGTCCATTGTGGCGGGTAGGCGGCTGGCTGCTTTAATGGCTGTTTGCTGTTCCCCTACTCCACTCCACTCCACTATTTGACTGTGGTGCTGCATCAATCAGTGGCTGGCTCAGGTGCAGCTCTTTAACTTACCTAGGAGGGAGGGAGGGAGGGCGGAGAGAAGACAAGGAAGGTGAATGAGCTGTTCCAATGTGAAATGCCGGAAACACAGAAACACAGAAGACACACACACACACACACACACACACACAACAAGAGGTGGCAATGTATTCATTAATTGCATTTAATAAATGAGCTCATTATCACACATGACTGTACAAATGCATTGTCCAACAGGTGTTGAAATAATGGGATTAAAAGGGGAGATCCCTTCAGAAAGACAGAAACAATGGCAAAGAGAAAAAACACTTTTGGAATCTGATTTTAGTCAACACATAAGGGAAGGGTGCACCGGTCCTGGAAATACTGCAATACCAGGTCAATGCGTGGAGTGGACAGAGCAAGCTCTATTTCCATCTCCCTGTTCTAAAAATCCATTTAATATATGGTCCCCAGATAGGGGACGTATCAGATATTAAACTGATAAGAACAGATACTACACTTGATCTTAGCCAAAAGGCCGAGAAGCGATAACCCGAGCGGCCCTTGCCTTGCCCGAGCCTGTCCCATACTGCTGTTCACCCCTTGCAGCGATTCAGCCTACTCCTAGGCAATTCCATGGGGCCCTGCAGGCTCACACACATTTACAGCTACTAAGCGGGAGGTGAATAAAGGCCGGAGAGGAAGCCAGACAGGATTTGCTTCTTTTGCTTGCACCACAATGCAGTGCTGAAAGAGGAGGAATCTACATAAAAACGCCTTCCTGGCAACGCCCAAATGCCCTCCTGCCATGCAGATAAACACTGGCAGCGGCAGCAAGTGCATGCCCACAGCCACCCCTTGTTCCTTCACACCTTGTATCAGCTTTAATCCAGTCCTGTGCTGCCTGCTGAGCAGCACTGAACAACACTGCCTGGGCCCAGGCTTTTATCTCTGAGGCAGGCCCCATTATGATGTCAGAAAGCTGGCTCTGGAATCCTGAGGGCTCCACTATGACACGTGCAAAGTTCCGTCTGAACTTTATATAAGACTGTGAGGCTCAGTCAGTCACTCAGTGTTGCCTGAGAGGGCAACACTGCAACAGCCGGCCGCCAGGCTGTCTTTTTTTTGCACATTTATTTGCCTCCAGGAGGCCACAAGAGGGAGACAAGGGACTGCAAAATGGAAAATAGGCATCCACCAACTTTACAGACAACTTCTCTTTGCTCCTACAACCTCCATCCTTGCACAGTTTGTTATTCTTCCAGGTAACATAGTAACAAATCCAAATTGCTGCTCTCTTTGTAGGCAAGCAAGGGTTTGTTGCAACTGCAATTCTTACTTCTTCTTGAAATGTAGGGACGACAGTACATTCCATCACATCCACCTAGTGTACACAGGTAGGTCCATTGTGGCGGGTAGGCGGCTGGCTGCTTTAATGGCTGTTTGCTGTTCCCCTACTCCACTCCACTCCACTATTTGACTGTGGTGCTGCATCAATCAGTGGCTGGCTCAGGTGCAGCTCTTTAACTTACCTAGGAGGGAGGGAGGGAGGGCGGAGAGAAGACAAGGAAGGTGAATGAGCTGTTCCAATGTGAAATGCCGGAAACACAGAAACACAGAAGACACACACACACACACACACACACACACAACAAGAGGTGGCAATGTATTCATTAATTGCATTTAATAAATGAGCTCATTATCACACATGACTGTACAAATGCATTGTCCAACAGGTGTTGAAATAATGGGATTAAAAGGGGAGATCCCTTCAGAAAGACAGAAACAATGGCAAAGAGAAAAAACACTTTTGGAATCTGATTTTAGTCAACACATAAGGGAAGGGTGCACCGGTCCTGGAAATACTGCAATACCAGGTCAATGCGTGGAGTGGACAGAGCAAGCTCTATTTCCATCTCCCTGTTCTAAAAATCCATTTAATATATGGTCCCCAGATAGGGGACGTATCAGATATTAAACTGATAAGAACAGATACTACACTTGATCTTAGCCAAAAGGCCGAGAAGCGATAACCCGAGCGGCCCTTGCCTTGCCCGAGCCTGTCCCATACTGCTGTTCACCCCTTGCAGCGATTCAGCCTACTCCTAGGCAATTCCATGGGGCCCTGCAGGCTCACACACATTTACAGCTACTAAGCGGGAGGTGAATAAAGGCCGGAGAGGAAGCCAGACAGGATTTGCTTCTTTTGCTTGCACCACAATGCAGTGCTGAAAGAGGAGGAATCTACATAAAAACGCCTTCCTGGCAACGCCCAAATGCCCTCCTGCCATGCAGATAAACACTGGCAGCGGCAGCAAGTGCATGCCCACAGCCACCCCTTGTTCCTTCACACCTTGTATCAGCTTTAATCCAGTCCTGTGCTGCCTGCTGAGCAGCACTGAACAACACTGCCTGGGCCCAGGCTTTTATCTCTGAGGCAGGCCCCATTATGATGTCAGAAAGCTGGCTCTGGAATCCTGAGGGCTCCACTATGACACGTGCAAAGTTCCGTCTGAACTTTATATAAGACTGTGAGGCTCAGTCAGTCACTCAGTGTTGCCTGAGAGGGCAACACTGCAACAGCCGGCCGCCAGGCTGTCTTTTTTTTGCACATTTATTTGCCTCCAGGAGGCCACAAGAGGGAGACAAGGGACTGCAAAATGGAAAATAGGCATCCACCAACTTTACAGACAACTTCTCTTTGCTCCTACAACCTCCATCCTTGCACAGTTTGTTATTCTTCCAGGTAACATAGTAACAAATCCAAATTGCTGCTCTCTTTGTAGGCAAGCAAGGGTTTGTTGCAACTGCAATTCTTACTTCTTCTTGAAATGTAGGGACGACAGTACATTCCATCACATCCACCTAGTGTACACAGGTAGGTCCATTGTGGCGGGTAGGCGGCTGGCTGCTTTAATGGCTGTTTGCTGTTCCCCTACTCCACTCCACTCCACTATTTGACTGTGGTGCTGCATCAATCAGTGGCTGGCTCAGGTGCAGCTCTTTAACTTACCTAGGAGGGAGGGAGGGAGGGCGGAGAGAAGACAAGGAAGGTGAATGAGCTGTTCCAATGTGAAATGCCGGAAACACAGAAACACAGAAGACACACACACACACACACACACACACACAACAAGAGGTGGCAATGTATTCATTAATTGCATTTAATAAATGAGCTCATTATCACACATGACTGTACAAATGCATTGTCCAACAGGTGTTGAAATAATGGGATTAAAAGGGGAGATCCCTTCAGAAAGACAGAAACAATGGCAAAGAGAAAAAACACTTTTGGAATCTGATTTTAGTCAACACATAAGGGAAGGGTGCACCGGTCCTGGAAATACTGCAATACCAGGTCAATGCGTGGAGTGGACAGAGCAAGCTCTATTTCCATCTCCCTGTTCTAAAAATCCATTTAATATATGGTCCCCAGATAGGGGACGTATCAGATATTAAACTGATAAGAACAGATTTTTTTTTTTTTTTTTTATTGAAAGCCCGAGCCGTGCTTTCTATCACCCAAGTGCATAAAAAGTGCAGAGGTGCCACACAAAAAGTGCACAAGGATGCGGTCTATCGCAGCCCTTCTCTTAAAAGAGAGAGGCCCCGCATAACCATTCCCTGACCCTCCAAACCATAGGCCTAGAGGATCAAGGATCGATGGTCCCCCCTCGCCGAAGCTTAGGGAGACCCAAACACACTCCTAGGCTTCTACCTGGGCTGCCACCCCAGTGTCCACCTAGGAGCCTGCATCCTAGTTGCACCTCCCCTCCGAAGAAGGGAGGCCGGGTTGCAGGGGAAAAAGGAACCAGAAGGCCACACATTTTCCCCCTAGACCTCAGGAGGGTCCCAAAAGGGCACCGCATCCCAAAATCCTTGTGACAAACGTGACAAACACACAGTGAAAAACAAAATTAAATAAGTGGATGTGCGCTGTGATACAGCCTGGACATCCGCCAGGTATATAAAAATTCCTCATCTCCCAGCCAGAAGGCCGGGAGAATAAAGGTGTGTGCTTAAAAGTGTGAAAGAAGAGTGCGTGCAAGTGTGCCTTCACTCAGTGGGATCCCACCCCCAGTGAGTTAGGGCACCCCAGGGTCACCAGCCCTGGGGCACATAGCAACTCGGGCTTTCAAACTACCCGACCTCCTGACCTCGATCCGGCGGTCGCCTGGTCACCTACAAATGGTACCTTTAAACCAAATGCGTACACCAGAGCGATGACCGTTGTGGTTCCCTGCCCTCACCTCGGCGTTCTGTCATCCCCCTACGATGGCCCACGTACCACCGGCAGGGATGATTACTAACCTCAGCTTGAGCAGGTACTACACTTGATCTTAGCCAAAAGGCCGAGAAGCGATAACCCGAGCGGCCCTTGCCTTGCCCGAGCCTGTCCCATACTGCTGTTCACCCCTTGCAGCGATTCAGCCTACTCCTAGGCAATTCCATGGGGCCCTGCAGGCTCACACACATTTACAGCTACTAAGCGGGAGGTGAATAAAGGCCGGAGAGGAAGCCAGACAGGATTTGCTTCTTTTGCTTGCACCACAATGCAGTGCTGAAAGAGGAGGAATCTACATAAAAACGCCTTCCTGGCAACGCCCAAATGCCCTCCTGCCATGCAGATAAACACTGGCAGCGGCAGCAAGTGCATGCCCACAGCCACCCCTTGTTCCTTCACACCTTGTATCAGCTTTAATCCAGTCCTGTGCTGCCTGCTGAGCAGCACTGAACAACACTGCCTGGGCCCAGGCTTTTATCTCTGAGGCAGGCCCCATTATGATGTCAGAAAGCTGGCTCTGGAATCCTGAGGGCTCCACTATGACACGTGCAAAGTTCCGTCTGAACTTTATATAAGACTGTGAGGCTCAGTCAGTCACTCAGTGTTGCCTGAGAGGGCAACACTGCAACAGCCGGCCGCCAGGCTGTCTTTTTTTTGCACATTTATTTGCCTCCAGGAGGCCACAAGAGGGAGACAAGGGACTGCAAAATGGAAAATAGGCATCCACCAACTTTACAGACAACTTCTCTTTGCTCCTACAACCTCCATCCTTGCACAGTTTGTTATTCTTCCAGGTAACATAGTAACAAATCCAAATTGCTGCTCTCTTTGTAGGCAAGCAAGGGTTTGTTGCAACTGCAATTCTTACTTCTTCTTGAAATGTAGGGACGACAGTACATTCCATCACATCCACCTAGTGTACACAGGTAGGTCCATTGTGGCGGGTAGGCGGCTGGCTGCTTTAATGGCTGTTTGCTGTTCCCCTACTCCACTCCACTCCACTATTTGACTGTGGTGCTGCATCAATCAGTGGCTGGCTCAGGTGCAGCTCTTTAACTTACCTAGGAGGGAGGGAGGGAGGGCGGAGAGAAGACAAGGAAGGTGAATGAGCTGTTCCAATGTGAAATGCCGGAAACACAGAAACACAGAAGACACACACACACACACACACACACACACAACAAGAGGTGGCAATGTATTCATTAATTGCATTTAATAAATGAGCTCATTATCACACATGACTGTACAAATGCATTGTCCAACAGGTGTTGAAATAATGGGATTAAAAGGGGAGATCCCTTCAGAAAGACAGAAACAATGGCAAAGAGAAAAAACACTTTTGGAATCTGATTTTAGTCAACACATAAGGGAAGGGTGCACCGGTCCTGGAAATACTGCAATACCAGGTCAATGCGTGGAGTGGACAGAGCAAGCTCTATTTCCATCTCCCTGTTCTAAAAATCCATTTAATATATGGTCCCCAGATAGGGGACGTATCAGATATTAAACTGATAAGAACAGATACTACACTTGATCTTAGCCAAAAGGCCGAGAAGCGATAACCCGAGCGGCCCTTGCCTTGCCCGAGCCTGTCCCATACTGCTGTTCACCCCTTGCAGCGATTCAGCCTACTCCTAGGCAATTCCATGGGGCCCTGCAGGCTCACACACATTTACAGCTACTAAGCGGGAGGTGAATAAAGGCCGGAGAGGAAGCCAGACAGGATTTGCTTCTTTTGCTTGCACCACAATGCAGTGCTGAAAGAGGAGGAATCTACATAAAAACGCCTTCCTGGCAACGCCCAAATGCCCTCCTGCCATGCAGATAAACACTGGCAGCGGCAGCAAGTGCATGCCCACAGCCACCCCTTGTTCCTTCACACCTTGTATCAGCTTTAATCCAGTCCTGTGCTGCCTGCTGAGCAGCACTGAACAACACTGCCTGGGCCCAGGCTTTTATCTCTGAGGCAGGCCCCATTATGATGTCAGAAAGCTGGCTCTGGAATCCTGAGGGCTCCACTATGACACGTGCAAAGTTCCGTCTGAACTTTATATAAGACTGTGAGGCTCAGTCAGTCACTCAGTGTTGCCTGAGAGGGCAACACTGCAACAGCCGGCCGCCAGGCTGTCTTTTTTTTGCACATTTATTTGCCTCCAGGAGGCCACAAGAGGGAGACAAGGGACTGCAAAATGGAAAATAGGCATCCACCAACTTTACAGACAACTTCTCTTTGCTCCTACAACCTCCATCCTTGCACAGTTTGTTATTCTTCCAGGTAACATAGTAACAAATCCAAATTGCTGCTCTCTTTGTAGGCAAGCAAGGGTTTGTTGCAACTGCAATTCTTACTTCTTCTTGAAATGTAGGGACGACAGTACATTCCATCACATCCACCTAGTGTACACAGGTAGGTCCATTGTGGCGGGTAGGCGGCTGGCTGCTTTAATGGCTGTTTGCTGTTCCCCTACTCCACTCCACTCCACTATTTGACTGTGGTGCTGCATCAATCAGTGGCTGGCTCAGGTGCAGCTCTTTAACTTACCTAGGAGGGAGGGAGGGAGGGCGGAGAGAAGACAAGGAAGGTGAATGAGCTGTTCCAATGTGAAATGCCGGAAACACAGAAACACAGAAGACACACACACACACACACACACACACACAACAAGAGGTGGCAATGTATTCATTAATTGCATTTAATAAATGAGCTCATTATCACACATGACTGTACAAATGCATTGTCCAACAGGTGTTGAAATAATGGGATTAAAAGGGGAGATCCCTTCAGAAAGACAGAAACAATGGCAAAGAGAAAAAACACTTTTGGAATCTGATTTTAGTCAACACATAAGGGAAGGGTGCACCGGTCCTGGAAATACTGCAATACCAGGTCAATGCGTGGAGTGGACAGAGCAAGCTCTATTTCCATCTCCCTGTTCTAAAAATCCATTTAATATATGGTCCCCAGATAGGGGACGTATCAGATATTAAACTGATAAGAACAGATACTACACTTGATCTTAGCCAAAAGGCCGAGAAGCGATAACCCGAGCGGCCCTTGCCTTGCCCGAGCCTGTCCCATACTGCTGTTCACCCCTTGCAGCGATTCAGCCTACTCCTAGGCAATTCCATGGGGCCCTGCAGGCTCACACACATTTACAGCTACTAAGCGGGAGGTGAATAAAGGCCGGAGAGGAAGCCAGACAGGATTTGCTTCTTTTGCTTGCACCACAATGCAGTGCTGAAAGAGGAGGAATCTACATAAAAACGCCTTCCTGGCAACGCCCAAATGCCCTCCTGCCATGCAGATAAACACTGGCAGCGGCAGCAAGTGCATGCCCACAGCCACCCCTTGTTCCTTCACACCTTGTATCAGCTTTAATCCAGTCCTGTGCTGCCTGCTGAGCAGCACTGAACAACACTGCCTGGGCCCAGGCTTTTATCTCTGAGGCAGGCCCCATTATGATGTCAGAAAGCTGGCTCTGGAATCCTGAGGGCTCCACTATGACACGTGCAAAGTTCCGTCTGAACTTTATATAAGACTGTGAGGCTCAGTCAGTCACTCAGTGTTGCCTGAGAGGGCAACACTGCAACAGCCGGCCGCCAGGCTGTCTTTTTTTTGCACATTTATTTGCCTCCAGGAGGCCACAAGAGGGAGACAAGGGACTGCAAAATGGAAAATAGGCATCCACCAACTTTACAGACAACTTCTCTTTGCTCCTACAACCTCCATCCTTGCACAGTTTGTTATTCTTCCAGGTAACATAGTAACAAATCCAAATTGCTGCTCTCTTTGTAGGCAAGCAAGGGTTTGTTGCAACTGCAATTCTTACTTCTTCTTGAAATGTAGGGACGACAGTACATTCCATCACATCCACCTAGTGTACACAGGTAGGTCCATTGTGGCGGGTAGGCGGCTGGCTGCTTTAATGGCTGTTTGCTGTTCCCCTACTCCACTCCACTCCACTATTTGACTGTGGTGCTGCATCAATCAGTGGCTGGCTCAGGTGCAGCTCTTTAACTTACCTAGGAGGGAGGGAGGGAGGGCGGAGAGAAGACAAGGAAGGTGAATGAGCTGTTCCAATGTGAAATGCCGGAAACACAGAAACACAGAAGACACACACACACACACACACACACACACAACAAGAGGTGGCAATGTATTCATTAATTGCATTTAATAAATGAGCTCATTATCACACATGACTGTACAAATGCATTGTCCAACAGGTGTTGAAATAATGGGATTAAAAGGGGAGATCCCTTCAGAAAGACAGAAACAATGGCAAAGAGAAAAAACACTTTTGGAATCTGATTTTAGTCAACACATAAGGGAAGGGTGCACCGGTCCTGGAAATACTGCAATACCAGGTCAATGCGTGGAGTGGACAGAGCAAGCTCTATTTCCATCTCCCTGTTCTAAAAATCCATTTAATATATGGTCCCCAGATAGGGGACGTATCAGATATTAAACTGATAAGAACAGATACTACACTTGATCTTAGCCAAAAGGCCGAGAAGCGATAACCCGAGCGGCCCTTGCCTTGCCCGAGCCTGTCCCATACTGCTGTTCACCCCTTGCAGCGATTCAGCCTACTCCTAGGCAATTCCATGGGGCCCTGCAGGCTCACACACATTTACAGCTACTAAGCGGGAGGTGAATAAAGGCCGGAGAGGAAGCCAGACAGGATTTGCTTCTTTTGCTTGCACCACAATGCAGTGCTGAAAGAGGAGGAATCTACATAAAAACGCCTTCCTGGCAACGCCCAAATGCCCTCCTGCCATGCAGATAAACACTGGCAGCGGCAGCAAGTGCATGCCCACAGCCACCCCTTGTTCCTTCACACCTTGTATCAGCTTTAATCCAGTCCTGTGCTGCCTGCTGAGCAGCACTGAACAACACTGCCTGGGCCCAGGCTTTTATCTCTGAGGCAGGCCCCATTATGATGTCAGAAAGCTGGCTCTGGAATCCTGAGGGCTCCACTATGACACGTGCAAAGTTCCGTCTGAACTTTATATAAGACTGTGAGGCTCAGTCAGTCACTCAGTGTTGCCTGAGAGGGCAACACTGCAACAGCCGGCCGCCAGGCTGTCTTTTTTTTGCACATTTATTTGCCTCCAGGAGGCCACAAGAGGGAGACAAGGGACTGCAAAATGGAAAATAGGCATCCACCAACTTTACAGACAACTTCTCTTTGCTCCTACAACCTCCATCCTTGCACAGTTTGTTATTCTTCCAGGTAACATAGTAACAAATCCAAATTGCTGCTCTCTTTGTAGGCAAGCAAGGGTTTGTTGCAACTGCAATTCTTACTTCTTCTTGAAATGTAGGGACGACAGTACATTCCATCACATCCACCTAGTGTACACAGGTAGGTCCATTGTGGCGGGTAGGCGGCTGGCTGCTTTAATGGCTGTTTGCTGTTCCCCTACTCCACTCCACTCCACTATTTGACTGTGGTGCTGCATCAATCAGTGGCTGGCTCAGGTGCAGCTCTTTAACTTACCTAGGAGGGAGGGAGGGAGGGCGGAGAGAAGACAAGGAAGGTGAATGAGCTGTTCCAATGTGAAATGCCGGAAACACAGAAACACAGAAGACACACACACACACACACACACACACACAACAAGAGGTGGCAATGTATTCATTAATTGCATTTAATAAATGAGCTCATTATCACACATGACTGTACAAATGCATTGTCCAACAGGTGTTGAAATAATGGGATTAAAAGGGGAGATCCCTTCAGAAAGACAGAAACAATGGCAAAGAGAAAAAACACTTTTGGAATCTGATTTTAGTCAACACATAAGGGAAGGGTGCACCGGTCCTGGAAATACTGCAATACCAGGTCAATGCGTGGAGTGGACAGAGCAAGCTCTATTTCCATCTCCCTGTTCTAAAAATCCATTTAATATATGGTCCCCAGATAGGGGACGTATCAGATATTAAACTGATAAGAACAGATTTTTTTTTTTTTTTTTTATTGAAAGCCCGAGCCGTGCTTTCTATCACCCAAGTGCATAAAAAGTGCAGAGGTGCCACACAAAAAGTGCACAAGGATGCGGTCTATCGCAGCCCTTCTCTTAAAAGAGAGAGGCCCCGCATAACCATTCCCTGACCCTCCAAACCATAGGCCTAGAGGATCAAGGATCGATGGTCCCCCCTCGCCGAAGCTTAGGGAGACCCAAACACACTCCTAGGCTTCTACCTGGGCTGCCACCCCAGTGTCCACCTAGGAGCCTGCATCCTAGTTGCACCTCCCCTCCGAAGAAGGGAGGCCGGGTTGCAGGGGAAAAAGGAACCAGAAGGCCACACATTTTCCCCCTAGACCTCAGGAGGGTCCCAAAAGGGCACCGCATCCCAAAATCCTTGTGACAAACGTGACAAACACACAGTGAAAAACAAAATTAAATAAGTGGATGTGCGCTGTGATACAGCCTGGACATCCGCCAGGTATATAAAAATTCCTCATCTCCCAGCCAGAAGGCCGGGAGAATAAAGGTGTGTGCTTAAAAGTGTGAAAGAAGAGTGCGTGCAAGTGTGCCTTCACTCAGTGGGATCCCACCCCCAGTGAGTTAGGGCACCCCAGGGTCACCAGCCCTGGGGCACATAGCAACTCGGGCTTTCAAACTACCCGACCTCCTGACCTCGATCCGGCGGTCGCCTGGTCACCTACAAATGGTACCTTTAAACCAAATGCGTACACCAGAGCGATGACCGTTGTGGTTCCCTGCCCTCACCTCGGCGTTCTGTCATCCCCCTACGATGGCCCACGTACCACCGGCAGGGATGATTACTAACCTCAGCTTGAGCAGGTACTACACTTGATCTTAGCCAAAAGGCCGAGAAGCGATAACCCGAGCGGCCCTTGCCTTGCCCGAGCCTGTCCCATACTGCTGTTCACCCCTTGCAGCGATTCAGCCTACTCCTAGGCAATTCCATGGGGCCCTGCAGGCTCACACACATTTACAGCTACTAAGCGGGAGGTGAATAAAGGCCGGAGAGGAAGCCAGACAGGATTTGCTTCTTTTGCTTGCACCACAATGCAGTGCTGAAAGAGGAGGAATCTACATAAAAACGCCTTCCTGGCAACGCCCAAATGCCCTCCTGCCATGCAGATAAACACTGGCAGCGGCAGCAAGTGCATGCCCACAGCCACCCCTTGTTCCTTCACACCTTGTATCAGCTTTAATCCAGTCCTGTGCTGCCTGCTGAGCAGCACTGAACAACACTGCCTGGGCCCAGGCTTTTATCTCTGAGGCAGGCCCCATTATGATGTCAGAAAGCTGGCTCTGGAATCCTGAGGGCTCCACTATGACACGTGCAAAGTTCCGTCTGAACTTTATATAAGACTGTGAGGCTCAGTCAGTCACTCAGTGTTGCCTGAGAGGGCAACACTGCAACAGCCGGCCGCCAGGCTGTCTTTTTTTTGCACATTTATTTGCCTCCAGGAGGCCACAAGAGGGAGACAAGGGACTGCAAAATGGAAAATAGGCATCCACCAACTTTACAGACAACTTCTCTTTGCTCCTACAACCTCCATCCTTGCACAGTTTGTTATTCTTCCAGGTAACATAGTAACAAATCCAAATTGCTGCTCTCTTTGTAGGCAAGCAAGGGTTTGTTGCAACTGCAATTCTTACTTCTTCTTGAAATGTAGGGACGACAGTACATTCCATCACATCCACCTAGTGTACACAGGTAGGTCCATTGTGGCGGGTAGGCGGCTGGCTGCTTTAATGGCTGTTTGCTGTTCCCCTACTCCACTCCACTCCACTATTTGACTGTGGTGCTGCATCAATCAGTGGCTGGCTCAGGTGCAGCTCTTTAACTTACCTAGGAGGGAGGGAGGGAGGGCGGAGAGAAGACAAGGAAGGTGAATGAGCTGTTCCAATGTGAAATGCCGGAAACACAGAAACACAGAAGACACACACACACACACACACACACACACAACAAGAGGTGGCAATGTATTCATTAATTGCATTTAATAAATGAGCTCATTATCACACATGACTGTACAAATGCATTGTCCAACAGGTGTTGAAATAATGGGATTAAAAGGGGAGATCCCTTCAGAAAGACAGAAACAATGGCAAAGAGAAAAAACACTTTTGGAATCTGATTTTAGTCAACACATAAGGGAAGGGTGCACCGGTCCTGGAAATACTGCAATACCAGGTCAATGCGTGGAGTGGACAGAGCAAGCTCTATTTCCATCTCCCTGTTCTAAAAATCCATTTAATATATGGTCCCCAGATAGGGGACGTATCAGATATTAAACTGATAAGAACAGATACTACACTTGATCTTAGCCAAAAGGCCGAGAAGCGATAACCCGAGCGGCCCTTGCCTTGCCCGAGCCTGTCCCATACTGCTGTTCACCCCTTGCAGCGATTCAGCCTACTCCTAGGCAATTCCATGGGGCCCTGCAGGCTCACACACATTTACAGCTACTAAGCGGGAGGTGAATAAAGGCCGGAGAGGAAGCCAGACAGGATTTGCTTCTTTTGCTTGCACCACAATGCAGTGCTGAAAGAGGAGGAATCTACATAAAAACGCCTTCCTGGCAACGCCCAAATGCCCTCCTGCCATGCAGATAAACACTGGCAGCGGCAGCAAGTGCATGCCCACAGCCACCCCTTGTTCCTTCACACCTTGTATCAGCTTTAATCCAGTCCTGTGCTGCCTGCTGAGCAGCACTGAACAACACTGCCTGGGCCCAGGCTTTTATCTCTGAGGCAGGCCCCATTATGATGTCAGAAAGCTGGCTCTGGAATCCTGAGGGCTCCACTATGACACGTGCAAAGTTCCGTCTGAACTTTATATAAGACTGTGAGGCTCAGTCAGTCACTCAGTGTTGCCTGAGAGGGCAACACTGCAACAGCCGGCCGCCAGGCTGTCTTTTTTTTGCACATTTATTTGCCTCCAGGAGGCCACAAGAGGGAGACAAGGGACTGCAAAATGGAAAATAGGCATCCACCAACTTTACAGACAACTTCTCTTTGCTCCTACAACCTCCATCCTTGCACAGTTTGTTATTCTTCCAGGTAACATAGTAACAAATCCAAATTGCTGCTCTCTTTGTAGGCAAGCAAGGGTTTGTTGCAACTGCAATTCTTACTTCTTCTTGAAATGTAGGGACGACAGTACATTCCATCACATCCACCTAGTGTACACAGGTAGGTCCATTGTGGCGGGTAGGCGGCTGGCTGCTTTAATGGCTGTTTGCTGTTCCCCTACTCCACTCCACTCCACTATTTGACTGTGGTGCTGCATCAATCAGTGGCTGGCTCAGGTGCAGCTCTTTAACTTACCTAGGAGGGAGGGAGGGAGGGCGGAGAGAAGACAAGGAAGGTGAATGAGCTGTTCCAATGTGAAATGCCGGAAACACAGAAACACAGAAGACACACACACACACACACACACACACACAACAAGAGGTGGCAATGTATTCATTAATTGCATTTAATAAATGAGCTCATTATCACACATGACTGTACAAATGCATTGTCCAACAGGTGTTGAAATAATGGGATTAAAAGGGGAGATCCCTTCAGAAAGACAGAAACAATGGCAAAGAGAAAAAACACTTTTGGAATCTGATTTTAGTCAACACATAAGGGAAGGGTGCACCGGTCCTGGAAATACTGCAATACCAGGTCAATGCGTGGAGTGGACAGAGCAAGCTCTATTTCCATCTCCCTGTTCTAAAAATCCATTTAATATATGGTCCCCAGATAGGGGACGTATCAGATATTAAACTGATAAGAACAGATTTTTTTTTTTTTTTTTTATTGAAAGCCCGAGCCGTGCTTTCTATCACCCAAGTGCATAAAAAGTGCAGAGGTGCCACACAAAAAGTGCACAAGGATGCGGTCTATCGCAGCCCTTCTCTTAAAAGAGAGAGGCCCCGCATAACCATTCCCTGACCCTCCAAACCATAGGCCTAGAGGATCAAGGATCGATGGTCCCCCCTCGCCGAAGCTTAGGGAGACCCAAACACACTCCTAGGCTTCTACCTGGGCTGCCACCCCAGTGTCCACCTAGGAGCCTGCATCCTAGTTGCACCTCCCCTCCGAAGAAGGGAGGCCGGGTTGCAGGGGAAAAAGGAACCAGAAGGCCACACATTTTCCCCCTAGACCTCAGGAGGGTCCCAAAAGGGCACCGCATCCCAAAATCCTTGTGACAAACGTGACAAACACACAGTGAAAAACAAAATTAAATAAGTGGATGTGCGCTGTGATACAGCCTGGACATCCGCCAGGTATATAAAAATTCCTCATCTCCCAGCCAGAAGGCCGGGAGAATAAAGGTGTGTGCTTAAAAGTGTGAAAGAAGAGTGCGTGCAAGTGTGCCTTCACTCAGTGGGATCCCACCCCCAGTGAGTTAGGGCACCCCAGGGTCACCAGCCCTGGGGCACATAGCAACTCGGGCTTTCAAACTACCCGACCTCCTGACCTCGATCCGGCGGTCGCCTGGTCACCTACAAATGGTACCTTTAAACCAAATGCGTACACCAGAGCGATGACCGTTGTGGTTCCCTGCCCTCACCTCGGCGTTCTGTCATCCCCCTACGATGGCCCACGTACCACCGGCAGGGATGATTACTAACCTCAGCTTGAGCAGGTACTACACTTGATCTTAGCCAAAAGGCCGAGAAGCGATAACCCGAGCGGCCCTTGCCTTGCCCGAGCCTGTCCCATACTGCTGTTCACCCCTTGCAGCGATTCAGCCTACTCCTAGGCAATTCCATGGGGCCCTGCAGGCTCACACACATTTACAGCTACTAAGCGGGAGGTGAATAAAGGCCGGAGAGGAAGCCAGACAGGATTTGCTTCTTTTGCTTGCACCACAATGCAGTGCTGAAAGAGGAGGAATCTACATAAAAACGCCTTCCTGGCAACGCCCAAATGCCCTCCTGCCATGCAGATAAACACTGGCAGCGGCAGCAAGTGCATGCCCACAGCCACCCCTTGTTCCTTCACACCTTGTATCAGCTTTAATCCAGTCCTGTGCTGCCTGCTGAGCAGCACTGAACAACACTGCCTGGGCCCAGGCTTTTATCTCTGAGGCAGGCCCCATTATGATGTCAGAAAGCTGGCTCTGGAATCCTGAGGGCTCCACTATGACACGTGCAAAGTTCCGTCTGAACTTTATATAAGACTGTGAGGCTCAGTCAGTCACTCAGTGTTGCCTGAGAGGGCAACACTGCAACAGCCGGCCGCCAGGCTGTCTTTTTTTTGCACATTTATTTGCCTCCAGGAGGCCACAAGAGGGAGACAAGGGACTGCAAAATGGAAAATAGGCATCCACCAACTTTACAGACAACTTCTCTTTGCTCCTACAACCTCCATCCTTGCACAGTTTGTTATTCTTCCAGGTAACATAGTAACAAATCCAAATTGCTGCTCTCTTTGTAGGCAAGCAAGGGTTTGTTGCAACTGCAATTCTTACTTCTTCTTGAAATGTAGGGACGACAGTACATTCCATCACATCCACCTAGTGTACACAGGTAGGTCCATTGTGGCGGGTAGGCGGCTGGCTGCTTTAATGGCTGTTTGCTGTTCCCCTACTCCACTCCACTCCACTATTTGACTGTGGTGCTGCATCAATCAGTGGCTGGCTCAGGTGCAGCTCTTTAACTTACCTAGGAGGGAGGGAGGGAGGGCGGAGAGAAGACAAGGAAGGTGAATGAGCTGTTCCAATGTGAAATGCCGGAAACACAGAAACACAGAAGACACACACACACACACACACACACACACAACAAGAGGTGGCAATGTATTCATTAATTGCATTTAATAAATGAGCTCATTATCACACATGACTGTACAAATGCATTGTCCAACAGGTGTTGAAATAATGGGATTAAAAGGGGAGATCCCTTCAGAAAGACAGAAACAATGGCAAAGAGAAAAAACACTTTTGGAATCTGATTTTAGTCAACACATAAGGGAAGGGTGCACCGGTCCTGGAAATACTGCAATACCAGGTCAATGCGTGGAGTGGACAGAGCAAGCTCTATTTCCATCTCCCTGTTCTAAAAATCCATTTAATATATGGTCCCCAGATAGGGGACGTATCAGATATTAAACTGATAAGAACAGATACTACACTTGATCTTAGCCAAAAGGCCGAGAAGCGATAACCCGAGCGGCCCTTGCCTTGCCCGAGCCTGTCCCATACTGCTGTTCACCCCTTGCAGCGATTCAGCCTACTCCTAGGCAATTCCATGGGGCCCTGCAGGCTCACACACATTTACAGCTACTAAGCGGGAGGTGAATAAAGGCCGGAGAGGAAGCCAGACAGGATTTGCTTCTTTTGCTTGCACCACAATGCAGTGCTGAAAGAGGAGGAATCTACATAAAAACGCCTTCCTGGCAACGCCCAAATGCCCTCCTGCCATGCAGATAAACACTGGCAGCGGCAGCAAGTGCATGCCCACAGCCACCCCTTGTTCCTTCACACCTTGTATCAGCTTTAATCCAGTCCTGTGCTGCCTGCTGAGCAGCACTGAACAACACTGCCTGGGCCCAGGCTTTTATCTCTGAGGCAGGCCCCATTATGATGTCAGAAAGCTGGCTCTGGAATCCTGAGGGCTCCACTATGACACGTGCAAAGTTCCGTCTGAACTTTATATAAGACTGTGAGGCTCAGTCAGTCACTCAGTGTTGCCTGAGAGGGCAACACTGCAACAGCCGGCCGCCAGGCTGTCTTTTTTTTGCACATTTATTTGCCTCCAGGAGGCCACAAGAGGGAGACAAGGGACTGCAAAATGGAAAATAGGCATCCACCAACTTTACAGACAACTTCTCTTTGCTCCTACAACCTCCATCCTTGCACAGTTTGTTATTCTTCCAGGTAACATAGTAACAAATCCAAATTGCTGCTCTCTTTGTAGGCAAGCAAGGGTTTGTTGCAACTGCAATTCTTACTTCTTCTTGAAATGTAGGGACGACAGTACATTCCATCACATCCACCTAGTGTACACAGGTAGGTCCATTGTGGCGGGTAGGCGGCTGGCTGCTTTAATGGCTGTTTGCTGTTCCCCTACTCCACTCCACTCCACTATTTGACTGTGGTGCTGCATCAATCAGTGGCTGGCTCAGGTGCAGCTCTTTAACTTACCTAGGAGGGAGGGAGGGAGGGCGGAGAGAAGACAAGGAAGGTGAATGAGCTGTTCCAATGTGAAATGCCGGAAACACAGAAACACAGAAGACACACACACACACACACACACACACACAACAAGAGGTGGCAATGTATTCATTAATTGCATTTAATAAATGAGCTCATTATCACACATGACTGTACAAATGCATTGTCCAACAGGTGTTGAAATAATGGGATTAAAAGGGGAGATCCCTTCAGAAAGACAGAAACAATGGCAAAGAGAAAAAACACTTTTGGAATCTGATTTTAGTCAACACATAAGGGAAGGGTGCACCGGTCCTGGAAATACTGCAATACCAGGTCAATGCGTGGAGTGGACAGAGCAAGCTCTATTTCCATCTCCCTGTTCTAAAAATCCATTTAATATATGGTCCCCAGATAGGGGACGTATCAGATATTAAACTGATAAGAACAGATTTTTTTTTTTTTTTTTTATTGAAAGCCCGAGCCGTGCTTTCTATCACCCAAGTGCATAAAAAGTGCAGAGGTGCCACACAAAAAGTGCACAAGGATGCGGTCTATCGCAGCCCTTCTCTTAAAAGAGAGAGGCCCCGCATAACCATTCCCTGACCCTCCAAACCATAGGCCTAGAGGATCAAGGATCGATGGTCCCCCCTCGCCGAAGCTTAGGGAGACCCAAACACACTCCTAGGCTTCTACCTGGGCTGCCACCCCAGTGTCCACCTAGGAGCCTGCATCCTAGTTGCACCTCCCCTCCGAAGAAGGGAGGCCGGGTTGCAGGGGAAAAAGGAACCAGAAGGCCACACATTTTCCCCCTAGACCTCAGGAGGGTCCCAAAAGGGCACCGCATCCCAAAATCCTTGTGACAAACGTGACAAACACACAGTGAAAAACAAAATTAAATAAGTGGATGTGCGCTGTGATACAGCCTGGACATCCGCCAGGTATATAAAAATTCCTCATCTCCCAGCCAGAAGGCCGGGAGAATAAAGGTGTGTGCTTAAAAGTGTGAAAGAAGAGTGCGTGCAAGTGTGCCTTCACTCAGTGGGATCCCACCCCCAGTGAGTTAGGGCACCCCAGGGTCACCAGCCCTGGGGCACATAGCAACTCGGGCTTTCAAACTACCCGACCTCCTGACCTCGATCCGGCGGTCGCCTGGTCACCTACAAATGGTACCTTTAAACCAAATGCGTACACCAGAGCGATGACCGTTGTGGTTCCCTGCCCTCACCTCGGCGTTCTGTCATCCCCCTACGATGGCCCACGTACCACCGGCAGGGATGATTACTAACCTCAGCTTGAGCAGGTACTACACTTGATCTTAGCCAAAAGGCCGAGAAGCGATAACCCGAGCGGCCCTTGCCTTGCCCGAGCCTGTCCCATACTGCTGTTCACCCCTTGCAGCGATTCAGCCTACTCCTAGGCAATTCCATGGGGCCCTGCAGGCTCACACACATTTACAGCTACTAAGCGGGAGGTGAATAAAGGCCGGAGAGGAAGCCAGACAGGATTTGCTTCTTTTGCTTGCACCACAATGCAGTGCTGAAAGAGGAGGAATCTACATAAAAACGCCTTCCTGGCAACGCCCAAATGCCCTCCTGCCATGCAGATAAACACTGGCAGCGGCAGCAAGTGCATGCCCACAGCCACCCCTTGTTCCTTCACACCTTGTATCAGCTTTAATCCAGTCCTGTGCTGCCTGCTGAGCAGCACTGAACAACACTGCCTGGGCCCAGGCTTTTATCTCTGAGGCAGGCCCCATTATGATGTCAGAAAGCTGGCTCTGGAATCCTGAGGGCTCCACTATGACACGTGCAAAGTTCCGTCTGAACTTTATATAAGACTGTGAGGCTCAGTCAGTCACTCAGTGTTGCCTGAGAGGGCAACACTGCAACAGCCGGCCGCCAGGCTGTCTTTTTTTTGCACATTTATTTGCCTCCAGGAGGCCACAAGAGGGAGACAAGGGACTGCAAAATGGAAAATAGGCATCCACCAACTTTACAGACAACTTCTCTTTGCTCCTACAACCTCCATCCTTGCACAGTTTGTTATTCTTCCAGGTAACATAGTAACAAATCCAAATTGCTGCTCTCTTTGTAGGCAAGCAAGGGTTTGTTGCAACTGCAATTCTTACTTCTTCTTGAAATGTAGGGACGACAGTACATTCCATCACATCCACCTAGTGTACACAGGTAGGTCCATTGTGGCGGGTAGGCGGCTGGCTGCTTTAATGGCTGTTTGCTGTTCCCCTACTCCACTCCACTCCACTATTTGACTGTGGTGCTGCATCAATCAGTGGCTGGCTCAGGTGCAGCTCTTTAACTTACCTAGGAGGGAGGGAGGGAGGGCGGAGAGAAGACAAGGAAGGTGAATGAGCTGTTCCAATGTGAAATGCCGGAAACACAGAAACACAGAAGACACACACACACACACACACACACACACAACAAGAGGTGGCAATGTATTCATTAATTGCATTTAATAAATGAGCTCATTATCACACATGACTGTACAAATGCATTGTCCAACAGGTGTTGAAATAATGGGATTAAAAGGGGAGATCCCTTCAGAAAGACAGAAACAATGGCAAAGAGAAAAAACACTTTTGGAATCTGATTTTAGTCAACACATAAGGGAAGGGTGCACCGGTCCTGGAAATACTGCAATACCAGGTCAATGCGTGGAGTGGACAGAGCAAGCTCTATTTCCATCTCCCTGTTCTAAAAATCCATTTAATATATGGTCCCCAGATAGGGGACGTATCAGATATTAAACTGATAAGAACAGATACTACACTTGATCTTAGCCAAAAGGCCGAGAAGCGATAACCCGAGCGGCCCTTGCCTTGCCCGAGCCTGTCCCATACTGCTGTTCACCCCTTGCAGCGATTCAGCCTACTCCTAGGCAATTCCATGGGGCCCTGCAGGCTCACACACATTTACAGCTACTAAGCGGGAGGTGAATAAAGGCCGGAGAGGAAGCCAGACAGGATTTGCTTCTTTTGCTTGCACCACAATGCAGTGCTGAAAGAGGAGGAATCTACATAAAAACGCCTTCCTGGCAACGCCCAAATGCCCTCCTGCCATGCAGATAAACACTGGCAGCGGCAGCAAGTGCATGCCCACAGCCACCCCTTGTTCCTTCACACCTTGTATCAGCTTTAATCCAGTCCTGTGCTGCCTGCTGAGCAGCACTGAACAACACTGCCTGGGCCCAGGCTTTTATCTCTGAGGCAGGCCCCATTATGATGTCAGAAAGCTGGCTCTGGAATCCTGAGGGCTCCACTATGACACGTGCAAAGTTCCGTCTGAACTTTATATAAGACTGTGAGGCTCAGTCAGTCACTCAGTGTTGCCTGAGAGGGCAACACTGCAACAGCCGGCCGCCAGGCTGTCTTTTTTTTGCACATTTATTTGCCTCCAGGAGGCCACAAGAGGGAGACAAGGGACTGCAAAATGGAAAATAGGCATCCACCAACTTTACAGACAACTTCTCTTTGCTCCTACAACCTCCATCCTTGCACAGTTTGTTATTCTTCCAGGTAACATAGTAACAAATCCAAATTGCTGCTCTCTTTGTAGGCAAGCAAGGGTTTGTTGCAACTGCAATTCTTACTTCTTCTTGAAATGTAGGGACGACAGTACATTCCATCACATCCACCTAGTGTACACAGGTAGGTCCATTGTGGCGGGTAGGCGGCTGGCTGCTTTAATGGCTGTTTGCTGTTCCCCTACTCCACTCCACTCCACTATTTGACTGTGGTGCTGCATCAATCAGTGGCTGGCTCAGGTGCAGCTCTTTAACTTACCTAGGAGGGAGGGAGGGAGGGCGGAGAGAAGACAAGGAAGGTGAATGAGCTGTTCCAATGTGAAATGCCGGAAACACAGAAACACAGAAGACACACACACACACACACACACACACACAACAAGAGGTGGCAATGTATTCATTAATTGCATTTAATAAATGAGCTCATTATCACACATGACTGTACAAATGCATTGTCCAACAGGTGTTGAAATAATGGGATTAAAAGGGGAGATCCCTTCAGAAAGACAGAAACAATGGCAAAGAGAAAAAACACTTTTGGAATCTGATTTTAGTCAACACATAAGGGAAGGGTGCACCGGTCCTGGAAATACTGCAATACCAGGTCAATGCGTGGAGTGGACAGAGCAAGCTCTATTTCCATCTCCCTGTTCTAAAAATCCATTTAATATATGGTCCCCAGATAGGGGACGTATCAGATATTAAACTGATAAGAACAGATTTTTTTTTTTTTTTTTTATTGAAAGCCCGAGCCGTGCTTTCTATCACCCAAGTGCATAAAAAGTGCAGAGGTGCCACACAAAAAGTGCACAAGGATGCGGTCTATCGCAGCCCTTCTCTTAAAAGAGAGAGGCCCCGCATAACCATTCCCTGACCCTCCAAACCATAGGCCTAGAGGATCAAGGATCGATGGTCCCCCCTCGCCGAAGCTTAGGGAGACCCAAACACACTCCTAGGCTTCTACCTGGGCTGCCACCCCAGTGTCCACCTAGGAGCCTGCATCCTAGTTGCACCTCCCCTCCGAAGAAGGGAGGCCGGGTTGCAGGGGAAAAAGGAACCAGAAGGCCACACATTTTCCCCCTAGACCTCAGGAGGGTCCCAAAAGGGCACCGCATCCCAAAATCCTTGTGACAAACGTGACAAACACACAGTGAAAAACAAAATTAAATAAGTGGATGTGCGCTGTGATACAGCCTGGACATCCGCCAGGTATATAAAAATTCCTCATCTCCCAGCCAGAAGGCCGGGAGAATAAAGGTGTGTGCTTAAAAGTGTGAAAGAAGAGTGCGTGCAAGTGTGCCTTCACTCAGTGGGATCCCACCCCCAGTGAGTTAGGGCACCCCAGGGTCACCAGCCCTGGGGCACATAGCAACTCGGGCTTTCAAACTACCCGACCTCCTGACCTCGATCCGGCGGTCGCCTGGTCACCTACAAATGGTACCTTTAAACCAAATGCGTACACCAGAGCGATGACCGTTGTGGTTCCCTGCCCTCACCTCGGCGTTCTGTCATCCCCCTACGATGGCCCACGTACCACCGGCAGGGATGATTACTAACCTCAGCTTGAGCAGGTACTACACTTGATCTTAGCCAAAAGGCCGAGAAGCGATAACCCGAGCGGCCCTTGCCTTGCCCGAGCCTGTCCCATACTGCTGTTCACCCCTTGCAGCGATTCAGCCTACTCCTAGGCAATTCCATGGGGCCCTGCAGGCTCACACACATTTACAGCTACTAAGCGGGAGGTGAATAAAGGCCGGAGAGGAAGCCAGACAGGATTTGCTTCTTTTGCTTGCACCACAATGCAGTGCTGAAAGAGGAGGAATCTACATAAAAACGCCTTCCTGGCAACGCCCAAATGCCCTCCTGCCATGCAGATAAACACTGGCAGCGGCAGCAAGTGCATGCCCACAGCCACCCCTTGTTCCTTCACACCTTGTATCAGCTTTAATCCAGTCCTGTGCTGCCTGCTGAGCAGCACTGAACAACACTGCCTGGGCCCAGGCTTTTATCTCTGAGGCAGGCCCCATTATGATGTCAGAAAGCTGGCTCTGGAATCCTGAGGGCTCCACTATGACACGTGCAAAGTTCCGTCTGAACTTTATATAAGACTGTGAGGCTCAGTCAGTCACTCAGTGTTGCCTGAGAGGGCAACACTGCAACAGCCGGCCGCCAGGCTGTCTTTTTTTTGCACATTTATTTGCCTCCAGGAGGCCACAAGAGGGAGACAAGGGACTGCAAAATGGAAAATAGGCATCCACCAACTTTACAGACAACTTCTCTTTGCTCCTACAACCTCCATCCTTGCACAGTTTGTTATTCTTCCAGGTAACATAGTAACAAATCCAAATTGCTGCTCTCTTTGTAGGCAAGCAAGGGTTTGTTGCAACTGCAATTCTTACTTCTTCTTGAAATGTAGGGACGACAGTACATTCCATCACATCCACCTAGTGTACACAGGTAGGTCCATTGTGGCGGGTAGGCGGCTGGCTGCTTTAATGGCTGTTTGCTGTTCCCCTACTCCACTCCACTCCACTATTTGACTGTGGTGCTGCATCAATCAGTGGCTGGCTCAGGTGCAGCTCTTTAACTTACCTAGGAGGGAGGGAGGGAGGGCGGAGAGAAGACAAGGAAGGTGAATGAGCTGTTCCAATGTGAAATGCCGGAAACACAGAAACACAGAAGACACACACACACACACACACACACACACAACAAGAGGTGGCAATGTATTCATTAATTGCATTTAATAAATGAGCTCATTATCACACATGACTGTACAAATGCATTGTCCAACAGGTGTTGAAATAATGGGATTAAAAGGGGAGATCCCTTCAGAAAGACAGAAACAATGGCAAAGAGAAAAAACACTTTTGGAATCTGATTTTAGTCAACACATAAGGGAAGGGTGCACCGGTCCTGGAAATACTGCAATACCAGGTCAATGCGTGGAGTGGACAGAGCAAGCTCTATTTCCATCTCCCTGTTCTAAAAATCCATTTAATATATGGTCCCCAGATAGGGGACGTATCAGATATTAAACTGATAAGAACAGATTTTTTTTTTTTTTTTTTATTGAAAGCCCGAGCCGTGCTTTCTATCACCCAAGTGCATAAAAAGTGCAGAGGTGCCACACAAAAAGTGCACAAGGATGCGGT
The DNA here is from genome assembly GCF_050947455.1 of Rhinoderma darwinii. Lineage (NCBI taxonomy): Eukaryota > Metazoa > Chordata > Amphibia > Anura > Rhinodermatidae > Rhinoderma > Rhinoderma darwinii. The sequence continues at coordinate 92,844 of NW_027463984.1, forward strand.
CTATCGCAGCCCTTCTCTTAAAAGAGAGAGGCCCCGCATAACCATTCCCTGACCCTCCAAACCATAGGCCTAGAGGATCAAGGATCGATGGTCCCCCCTCGCCGAAGCTTAGGGAGACCCAAACACACTCCTAGGCTTCTACCTGGGCTGCCACCCCAGTGTCCACCTAGGAGCCTGCATCCTAGTTGCACCTCCCCTCCGAAGAAGGGAGGCCGGGTTGCAGGGGAAAAAGGAACCAGAAGGCCACACATTTTCCCCCTAGACCTCAGGAGGGTCCCAAAAGGGCACCGCATCCCAAAATCCTTGTGACAAACGTGACAAACACACAGTGAAAAACAAAATTAAATAAGTGGATGTGCGCTGTGATACAGCCTGGACATCCGCCAGGTATATAAAAATTCCTCATCTCCCAGCCAGAAGGCCGGGAGAATAAAGGTGTGTGCTTAAAAGTGTGAAAGAAGAGTGCGTGCAAGTGTGCCTTCACTCAGTGGGATCCCACCCCCAGTGAGTTAGGGCACCCCAGGGTCACCAGCCCTGGGGCACATAGCAACTCGGGCTTTCAAACTACCCGACCTCCTGACCTCGATCCGGCGGTCGCCTGGTCACCTACAAATGGTACCTTTAAACCAAATGCGTACACCAGAGCGATGACCGTTGTGGTTCCCTGCCCTCACCTCGGCGTTCTGTCATCCCCCTACGATGGCCCACGTACCACCGGCAGGGATGATTACTAACCTCAGCTTGAGCAGGTACTACACTTGATCTTAGCCAAAAGGCCGAGAAGCGATAACCCGAGCGGCCCTTGCCTTGCCCGAGCCTGTCCCATACTGCTGTTCACCCCTTGCAGCGATTCAGCCTACTCCTAGGCAATTCCATGGGGCCCTGCAGGCTCACACACATTTACAGCTACTAAGCGGGAGGTGAATAAAGGCCGGAGAGGAAGCCAGACAGGATTTGCTTCTTTTGCTTGCACCACAATGCAGTGCTGAAAGAGGAGGAATCTACATAAAAACGCCTTCCTGGCAACGCCCAAATGCCCTCCTGCCATGCAGATAAACACTGGCAGCGGCAGCAAGTGCATGCCCACAGCCACCCCTTGTTCCTTCACACCTTGTATCAGCTTTAATCCAGTCCTGTGCTGCCTGCTGAGCAGCACTGAACAACACTGCCTGGGCCCAGGCTTTTATCTCTGAGGCAGGCCCCATTATGATGTCAGAAAGCTGGCTCTGGAATCCTGAGGGCTCCACTATGACACGTGCAAAGTTCCGTCTGAACTTTATATAAGACTGTGAGGCTCAGTCAGTCACTCAGTGTTGCCTGAGAGGGCAACACTGCAACAGCCGGCCGCCAGGCTGTCTTTTTTTTGCACATTTATTTGCCTCCAGGAGGCCACAAGAGGGAGACAAGGGACTGCAAAATGGAAAATAGGCATCCACCAACTTTACAGACAACTTCTCTTTGCTCCTACAACCTCCATCCTTGCACAGTTTGTTATTCTTCCAGGTAACATAGTAACAAATCCAAATTGCTGCTCTCTTTGTAGGCAAGCAAGGGTTTGTTGCAACTGCAATTCTTACTTCTTCTTGAAATGTAGGGACGACAGTACATTCCATCACATCCACCTAGTGTACACAGGTAGGTCCATTGTGGCGGGTAGGCGGCTGGCTGCTTTAATGGCTGTTTGCTGTTCCCCTACTCCACTCCACTCCACTATTTGACTGTGGTGCTGCATCAATCAGTGGCTGGCTCAGGTGCAGCTCTTTAACTTACCTAGGAGGGAGGGAGGGAGGGCGGAGAGAAGACAAGGAAGGTGAATGAGCTGTTCCAATGTGAAATGCCGGAAACACAGAAACACAGAAGACACACACACACACACACACACACACACAACAAGAGGTGGCAATGTATTCATTAATTGCATTTAATAAATGAGCTCATTATCACACATGACTGTACAAATGCATTGTCCAACAGGTGTTGAAATAATGGGATTAAAAGGGGAGATCCCTTCAGAAAGACAGAAACAATGGCAAAGAGAAAAAACACTTTTGGAATCTGATTTTAGTCAACACATAAGGGAAGGGTGCACCGGTCCTGGAAATACTGCAATACCAGGTCAATGCGTGGAGTGGACAGAGCAAGCTCTATTTCCATCTCCCTGTTCTAAAAATCCATTTAATATATGGTCCCCAGATAGGGGACGTATCAGATATTAAACTGATAAGAACAGATACTACACTTGATCTTAGCCAAAAGGCCGAGAAGCGATAACCCGAGCGGCCCTTGCCTTGCCCGAGCCTGTCCCATACTGCTGTTCACCCCTTGCAGCGATTCAGCCTACTCCTAGGCAATTCCATGGGGCCCTGCAGGCTCACACACATTTACAGCTACTAAGCGGGAGGTGAATAAAGGCCGGAGAGGAAGCCAGACAGGATTTGCTTCTTTTGCTTGCACCACAATGCAGTGCTGAAAGAGGAGGAATCTACATAAAAACGCCTTCCTGGCAACGCCCAAATGCCCTCCTGCCATGCAGATAAACACTGGCAGCGGCAGCAAGTGCATGCCCACAGCCACCCCTTGTTCCTTCACACCTTGTATCAGCTTTAATCCAGTCCTGTGCTGCCTGCTGAGCAGCACTGAACAACACTGCCTGGGCCCAGGCTTTTATCTCTGAGGCAGGCCCCATTATGATGTCAGAAAGCTGGCTCTGGAATCCTGAGGGCTCCACTATGACACGTGCAAAGTTCCGTCTGAACTTTATATAAGACTGTGAGGCTCAGTCAGTCACTCAGTGTTGCCTGAGAGGGCAACACTGCAACAGCCGGCCGCCAGGCTGTCTTTTTTTTGCACATTTATTTGCCTCCAGGAGGCCACAAGAGGGAGACAAGGGACTGCAAAATGGAAAATAGGCATCCACCAACTTTACAGACAACTTCTCTTTGCTCCTACAACCTCCATCCTTGCACAGTTTGTTATTCTTCCAGGTAACATAGTAACAAATCCAAATTGCTGCTCTCTTTGTAGGCAAGCAAGGGTTTGTTGCAACTGCAATTCTTACTTCTTCTTGAAATGTAGGGACGACAGTACATTCCATCACATCCACCTAGTGTACACAGGTAGGTCCATTGTGGCGGGTAGGCGGCTGGCTGCTTTAATGGCTGTTTGCTGTTCCCCTACTCCACTCCACTCCACTATTTGACTGTGGTGCTGCATCAATCAGTGGCTGGCTCAGGTGCAGCTCTTTAACTTACCTAGGAGGGAGGGAGGGAGGGCGGAGAGAAGACAAGGAAGGTGAATGAGCTGTTCCAATGTGAAATGCCGGAAACACAGAAACACAGAAGACACACACACACACACACACACACACACAACAAGAGGTGGCAATGTATTCATTAATTGCATTTAATAAATGAGCTCATTATCACACATGACTGTACAAATGCATTGTCCAACAGGTGTTGAAATAATGGGATTAAAAGGGGAGATCCCTTCAGAAAGACAGAAACAATGGCAAAGAGAAAAAACACTTTTGGAATCTGATTTTAGTCAACACATAAGGGAAGGGTGCACCGGTCCTGGAAATACTGCAATACCAGGTCAATGCGTGGAGTGGACAGAGCAAGCTCTATTTCCATCTCCCTGTTCTAAAAATCCATTTAATATATGGTCCCCAGATAGGGGACGTATCAGATATTAAACTGATAAGAACAGATTTTTTTTTTTTTTTTTTTTTTTTTTTTTTTTATCATTCAGATCACGTCTTAAAAATCATAAAATTCAAAATAAAAAAGACTTAGATCATCACAATGAAAACTGAAAACGTATAATTAACTTTTGTTTTCCTCTTTCCTTTTTTCCTTTTAAGAAATCAAAAAAACATTCCTTTTTTAACAGCAATAGTTCCTAACATATCCACTAAATGTTCCTGCAAATCATTACCATCCCATTCACAGTTTACAATGCACGCTAACCACGTTGGCACACCATACCGTTCAAGAAACCCTGGTAAATTTTCTCTTACACAGAGCCGCACCCTTCTCCGCATTTTTTCAAAATTAATTTTACTACGTAACTGCTCTACTTCTTCCAGTAACCTGTCTCTTTCTGCTCTTTCCTCTTCTGAAATGACACTTTTTTTCTTTCTCTCTGCTTTTTTCCTTTTTTTCTCATCACTTTGCCCACTTCCTTCCAATTTCTGAAGCTTTCCTTCTTCCAAACTAACTTCCGCTTCCTTTCTTTTGACTATCTTCTTATTTTCGTCTTGTACCTCACGTTTGCTTTTCTTTGGGCATGATTTGAATATGTGCCCCTCCTCTCCACACATATTACATACTTTCCCTTTCTGACATTCATTATACTTATGTCCCTCTTGCAGACATTTTGTACACATTACTTTCTCACACGTTTCTCTCTCATGACCATAATCTTTACAATTCAAACAAAACATATCCATTCCCAAAAAAAATAAATTTCCACATGCACTTCCAATCTTAAACCGCGCTGGAGGAAACAATAGGTTTCCAGATTCACCAATTCTTGCAAATTTACAAAGAAATTTCCATTTCCCAGTCCAAAATCCAAAGGGGTTAAACACTTTCCCCTTTCCCACCACCTCCTCACAAAACTTAGTGAGAAATGACTTAATGTCCTCTTCTTCCACGTAAGGCGAAAACATCTTTACGACCACCAACTTCTTGTTTGGCACAAAATGTGGTGTTACCTTCACACCCACAAGTCTTGGGTCCCTTTTACCTTCCTTCAAGCGTTCCAAAAAATCAGAATAAATTTCTTCTGTAGCGAAGGTAACGTCAAAGCACCCTCTCCTCGGATAGTCCATCACCGCCAAAATGCACGATCTCTCCAGCTGAAAGAAATCCAACAAAAGGACCTTCGTGATGAACTCCAAATCCTTCCTTTGCCTCTCAGATTCCTCCACGAAAAACCGGACCGCATTCCTGGTTCGCATATGTTCGGGAATTTCCTCCATCCTGCTCCAAAAGAATTCCAGCAATCTCCAAAGAAATACCTTCAGTACCGGAGTACCAGGCAGGTGATCGCTCCCCGTTGCCCTGGACTAATCCTCCTCCCCAATAGCAGCAGAGGGGTGAAGTCTCTCCTAAGAGAAACGATCCCCCCAGGCCAAGGAAAAGGGTACCAGGGCACCTCCTGACCAAGAAACAAGGCAATACCCTAAAGTACTACACTTGATCTTAGCCAAAAGGCCGAGAAGCGATAACCCGAGCGGCCCTTGCCTTGCCCGAGCCTGTCCCATACTGCTGTTCACCCCTTGCAGCGATTCAGCCTACTCCTAGGCAATTCCATGGGGCCCTGCAGGCTCACACACATTTACAGCTACTAAGCGGGAGGTGAATAAAGGCCGGAGAGGAAGCCAGACAGGATTTGCTTCTTTTGCTTGCACCACAATGCAGTGCTGAAAGAGGAGGAATCTACATAAAAACGCCTTCCTGGCAACGCCCAAATGCCCTCCTGCCATGCAGATAAACACTGGCAGCGGCAGCAAGTGCATGCCCACAGCCACCCCTTGTTCCTTCACACCTTGTATCAGCTTTAATCCAGTCCTGTGCTGCCTGCTGAGCAGCACTGAACAACACTGCCTGGGCCCAGGCTTTTATCTCTGAGGCAGGCCCCATTATGATGTCAGAAAGCTGGCTCTGGAATCCTGAGGGCTCCACTATGACACGTGCAAAGTTCCGTCTGAACTTTATATAAGACTGTGAGGCTCAGTCAGTCACTCAGTGTTGCCTGAGAGGGCAACACTGCAACAGCCGGCCGCCAGGCTGTCTTTTTTTTGCACATTTATTTGCCTCC